>NC_061527.1:5012500-5030000 GCF_022379125.1 Scophthalmus maximus
TGGCGAGATCTGTTAAGAGCAGAGCCGTGAATCTTTCATGATGTCTGATGCAGTGACATGAGAGGGAGACAGACCGAGATGGAGGAGGAGGAGGAGACAGGAGAGGCTCTGGGGAGAGGGGGACCATGCAGGGAGATGAGAAAGGGAGGATGCTCTGTCCTGGCCGCCCCCCCCCCTCACGGACGAGGAGGGATGGCTCCTGCAGCCGGTTTGACACTGCTGCCGGCCCCTGTGCTCCGCCCTGTGCTCGTTTTTCCGATGCCCGTTTTTCCTTAAGTGCATAATAACAAACGCCGATCTTTGCTTCTCCAACGTAGAGACCATCACGGGCCTGTCGAGCTTTTCTGGCGAGCGCGGGAGTGAGCGATATTCAGCCTTCGAGGAGTTTTGACGGACGCGTCTGACTGCCTGTTACGTTAGGTGCTAGCATTAGCACGCGCTACTAGCACCATTGGTATTACGTGTAAGGCCACACAGCAAATCACAGACTGGCTAGATGACGTTCGTTTGTGGGGGCTGTAGGTCACGGTGAAAGTTGCGCCACGTTCGCAGCGAGCGCGTTCGCGTCGTTTCATTTTGCTGTTGCGCGGAAACCCCGTCTGGATGCTATCACGGTCTATGCTAACGTGGTTTTTTCTGCTGGTCACGATGCTAACTCTTTCCTTGGAGGCTGTTAGCTTTAGCCTCTGTCTTTTAAGCATATACTCTTGTATTAAAACCAGCCAAATATTCATTTGAACCACCTTATTATAGTTATCCAGGGCAACTCCAGTAGTGGTGGACGTGTTTTTCGAGCCATGTCGTTGGGCACGGGGCAGAAAAAAAAATCATCATCATGAAAGGTCATTTTTGGGCCTGAAAATACATATAATTATTGGTATTGAGCTGTAGTCAACCGGAGAAAATCTTGGTTGACTGAAAAACTACTTTCGACTCTTCAATCATTCAATCGTTCGCGGGGAAAAGACAATCTATTAACTGAATCAGCCGCTGCCTCATTAGACTGAATGAAGAATAGCTTGCAGCTTGCATTTGCAGCATATGAAATCATTTTGAAGATAATTATTGGACCAAATATATGGAATTATGCAAACTCTGGCATAGTCCCGCCCAAGGCCTCAAGCGTTAAGGACAGAGTCGACGGAGCCTCCGCACACCGGTTCAATGATTTTAGATGACGTGCAATGTCGGTTGTTGAGGTCGCGACTTTGCACGTCGCGACCGTTTGGTCCGTCTGTGCAACGAAATGCAGCCACTTCTTTGACAAGTAGCTGTCAGTTAGCCTCGGAGACGCAGGGTAAATAGGCTTTAAATAGGACAGAGCGAGCAGGTGAGAACCGAAGTGGGGTGTTGTCTTTGTCCCTCAGCCAAAAATAATGGATTCATCCTGGAACTACTGCTGAGGTAGTGCCTCTCCCATTATGTAACGCCAGCAACTGTTCGACAAATGAGGATTTTACCAAACCCATCGACCTGTGGAATGGGCGACTACAGCGCTCGAGGGGGAAATGTTCTCAATCTCAGGAAGGAGAGATCAGTTTGACACTGAAATGAATGGGATGAATGTCGTTTCCAAACTGGCTTTGTTGCGTTTTAGAACTTGTCCTCTTTTCACGCTCCCGTCTGTCACAATCCACAACACTGATTGAAATCCTGCATTGACGAATGCATTAATGCAGCACATCTGATGTATAGCCAGCGTCTGGTATGATTTGAGGAGAGAGCAGAACTTTCCTACATGCAAATGTCACGGATACATTAACCCCGGACGGCGGCGACGATGCTGAGTGAGTCTGCGCTCGTATCTTGTTGCAGCAGGCGAACAGCGCGGCGTCGTTCTTCTTTCCTTCCATTTTTTTTAAATGCTAAAGTTGTGCTTTTATTTTTAACGCCTGCTGTCAGTCCATGGCTATTTTTGTCTACCTGCGGAGATACAACTCTGCATGTACAGAATGGTCTCGATTTGCATTACACTGCTACTGCCGGCGGCCGCTGCTGGCAGGAACATGTATCACGTTAGCGGCCAGAGATATCCATCAAAGGTGGTGTGTGTGGTTAAAAGAAACACATAATGCAATGCAAGAATCTGCGTGTTATGCAAATTCTTTCCTCGTGTACATGTTTTCTGCCATGTTAATGGTCGTGCTACACACACAGATCGCCCACAACATTACTGCAGGTTGCTGTGCATCCACGTAAATATATTTTAAGTCTTAGTTGCCATGTTTTAATGTTGTGCGCCTGAATGGTATATATCTTCATTCATCGTTGTGCGTAATGCCGCCATTTACATTCTACGTTCGAAACCCGTGGCTCTTATCCGGAGACGACTGTGGGCGAAGGCGCAAGGAAGATGAAATTCCTCCATCGCCAACATGTAATCGAGGAGAACTGACGAATGCCAGGGTCAGAGTCATGCGACCCCTCCTGCATCGCTCCCATGATGCTCACGTATTATAGGAGTGTTTGTAGGTGGAGAGAGAGAGAGGAGAAGAGGGGAAAAAAAGAGCAGAGGAGCGAAAGCGCAAACCATTCGAAGCCTTTAACATCCATCTTTAAAATCAATGCTGCACAAAAACCATGTAGTGTTTCTCTAAAACCTCTGTCTCTACATTTCTTCTCTTCGCCCCCCCCCCGACGACCCCCTGCGCTCTAGTTCACACCTCTCCCTCTTGTTCCCCCCCGCCTTTAATGTATATTTCCTCCGTCTTATCACACGCTATTTTTAACCCCCCCGTCCCCCCCGTCCCAGCCCTCCTCCTCCTCTCAGCCTCCTCTCATCCTCCACCTCCTCTCTGGAAACCGAGCGTCCATCTGTTTCCCAGATGAAAAGACGAGTTGTTTGCCTGATGTGGTGGACCCGGTAGTTGCTCTCGGCTGCTTTGAGTCAGCGCTCCTCATACATACAGTGTGCTCCACTGGGCCCTATACACTTTGTGCGTGTGTGTGTGTGTGTGTGTGTGTGTGTGTGTGTGTGTGTGTGTGTGTGTGTGTGTGTGTGTGTGTGTGTGTGCGTGTGCGTGCGTGTGCGTGCGTGTGTGTGTGTGTGCAGGGATGGAGCTTCACTGGTGTTCTTGCCAATGCGATAACAAGCATTTGCACACACACAAATGAACTGACGCTCATTGAAAATGCTACTTGATTATATTGTGCGGAGTCAATTGACATTTTCAGACATGTAGACCATTCGTTGATTGATAGATTTGTTATTTGGAGGAACATTAATCCCACTCCATTGTCATTAAAAGTACATTTTCAAAGCAGAAATTCAATATTTTGCTGTCTTTCTTCATCTTCTATGAAAGTACATCATAGAGCAGGGCTGCAAGAACTAACAGTCCTAACTGTGGATTAATCTTCAGATTATTTTTCTCGGCCAATTGTTTCATCAGTGAAACGTCAGGAGACAGTGAAATATATTCATCATAATATCCTTCTGCGCCGAGTGATGTCCAACCAACCGCCCGCAACCCCAAAATATTGAATTTATCATAATGTAAGACCAATATGAAGGCAGCACATTCTCTCAAGCGAGTTGGTGATTCATCTTTTTTAATTATTAATATCATTTAATTGACGAATGGCTGCATCTCTAAAAGTGAACTACCATGACGAAATGAGCTGATTCTCTGAAAAGAATTGTTAATTGCTGCCCAACATCCTGCTCCCTGAAGTAAAATATGACATCATTAAATAACCCAAATTCTGTTCGTGGGCCTTCACAGTGGATTCATCTTAAGGTCTTATGTGAACAGAGGCGACAGGAGTGTGTGAGATGTATTGGTTGGTTTTTGTAATTTCAGGGAAGGACGCGTACAGACTCAGCGGCTTTAACTACGGACAGATAAGAATGTGCAGTGTTTGGCTTCTGTTAATTGGTTATTAGGAGAATTAAATGTTGTAAATCCAGTCTTTTTCTGCAAAATATGATTAACAGCAATGTGGTTTCACACTGACTGCTAAGAAGCTTTCAGTTCCTCACCTGACACGTTAGATGGACAGTGGGGACGCTGCGTCATGCAGCAACTTTGAGTTGCCAGGTTTGAGTGTTTTCCGCAACATGTTAGTTGAGGGGGATACTCGACTGTGATCTGGCAACTCTAAACTTTAAACCAGCGGCGGTACAGCAATAATGGAGCTGGTGATGAAATTGTATTTGTAGATTAACATTCAGCGAATAAGAATGTCTTTAATTCATTCAAACGTGCGTCTTCTTTGAAATTAGGCAATAAATATTTGCTATTTATCTCCTCCCTCCTCCCTTTCCATGAATGCATCAAGACAGAATTACTACTGCATGTGGGTCATTTAGAATAGAACATCTCTCAAAGGAAATTAACAAAAGAATGGTTTGCTTGTTTATGTCAGGCATCATTTTTATTCTGAAACGCCGTAGCAGCCACAGCAACACACACACACACACACACACATTAATTCCTAAAATGTATTAATCATCAAGCATCATTTCACTGAGACCAGAAAACGTTTCATCTTTCACTTTTATGTGTGAAGCCGCAGAGAGACGCGTTGCTCCCAAACCGGATCCCAGGTGGCATCCGGTTTGCAGCTAAGAATATTTAACCGTCACAATTAGCGCGTTGGCCGCGGATCTGTGTGCAATGTACGGTAAAGTCACCCGGGGAGATATTACATTATTGCTGCTAATCGCAGAGTTTTGTTAAGTATTTTCCTCAAACCCCTGCCGTGTTTTCATTCCTTTTATGGCTTGACTGGTCGATTTAGAGGGAAATATAAAGTCATCCGGTGCTTTTGCATGTTATTTTTGTTGTGTCCTAATTGAGAAGTCACACACACACACACACACACACACACACACGCCCCCCTCCTCCCCGAGCACTGAGAGGATCAGGGTGCCAGAGTATAATCGGCGGGCCGATCTCATTGAGACCTGACTGGATTGCACGCCTCAGGTGTCTGTATGTCACGGCTCCGAGAGTTAAAACCGACAGACTTGGCAGCGGTTTCTAGTAGCAACCAAGGTCGGGCTTCGTCTCGGATACGTTACGCGTCAGAGCGACACGTGATCGCTCGAGTGGGCTTAAAAGGCCAAATCGATAAGGAATCGCGCCGCAGCCATTTCACTTGAATTCAAGTGGGCGCTGGGAAGAGCAAGACGGTGATTTGTTAAATTATAACACACGCACACGCACACACGTGTGTGTGTGTGTGTGTGTGTGTGTGTGTGTGTGTGTGTGTGTGTGTGTGTGTGTGTCTGTGTGTGTGTGTGTGTCTGTGTCTGTGTCTGTGTGTGTGTGTGTGTGTCTGTGTGTATGTCTGTGTCTGTGTCTGTGTGTGTGTGTGTGTGTCTGTGTGTATGTGTGTGTTTGTGTGTGTGTGTGTGTGTGTGTGTATTCGAGGGTTTCTGTGCAAGTGAAGATCAGACAGAGGCCTATAATTAGCCCCATCGCCGTGGAAATCCAGATTCCACGCACGCCTGCCGTGTTTGTGTTCCTGTGAGCCGTGCTTTTGCTCCGTGCAGCCAGTCTCCCCCCTCCTCCTCCTCCTCGTGCTTTTCATCATTTTAACCTCTCCAGTGTGAGCCACGGGGCCATTCCGCGTTATTTTTATTGTTATCTTTTACGGCATATCTGCTTTATTGGATCGTTTGCCGTCAGGAGTAGAGGTGGCGAACTGCGCGAAAAAAAATGAAAAAATGAAACGGCTCCTCGGCTCATAACATTTTGAAGACACAGTGTGCGTCATGTCCTCCTGACTGTACGCCGGGGCGCCGGCTTGAGCTTCTGAAATGTACTAGTGCTGCAGCTCCGGTGCAGTACTACTCACAGGGCCCTTGCCCAGAGGCACCATGGGAAAATGTAATAATGAAGTTTTGAAGAAGAAGAAGCTCCTGATGAAATTGAAATGGCTGCTTTTGCATTATCCTCGCTTTTCATTCCGACCTTGTCCGACATTGTCTCTGCATAAGATGTTGACTATTTTTGGTGTCGTTGCCATAAGAGTATCAATATTTATAATTGTCTGGTTTGTAGTACTGTCACAGTACAACAACAAACCCCGGCGGCTCAAGGATGGACAGATAGACGGGAGGACCGCGCGTGAGTTGTACCGTAACGTGCTGTGGAAGCCAGGGGAGGGACTGGCAGAAAGCCCACCGGCTCGCGTGGCGCAGCGCAGCCAGAGCAGGTGAGGTGAATCTGCCCAGGCGACCGAAACGAACCCCCCCGCCGGGCTCCAGCAGGGAGGGGCCTGCTCAGAAGGGGAACGTCTGGAACCAGGATGAGGATTAAACGCTAATAATATCGGAATTTTTTTGAGTTTTCTCCCACACTAGATATTTACTGGGCTCTATGTTTTTTTTTTTTAAATCTCAGTATCATCATGTGAAGAGCACGGTGTAAATACATTTTGGACCGAATCCCCTTTAGCTTGTTTAAAGGCAGAGAGAAAAAAACAGGTTTGCCGCGCCAGGCGCCGGGTTCAGGAGGGTTTAACTTTGACTCTTAATTACTCACGGGCGTGTGAACAGCGCAGATCTCCTGTCTGTGTGTAACAAGCTTAAACCGTGTATAAAAATGGACGTAGTCATTGAAAGTGAAGCCTGTACTACTCTACAATGACCAGCAGAGGGCGACTCGACTGGC
The DNA here is from genome assembly GCF_022379125.1 of Scophthalmus maximus. Lineage (NCBI taxonomy): Eukaryota > Metazoa > Chordata > Actinopteri > Pleuronectiformes > Scophthalmidae > Scophthalmus > Scophthalmus maximus. The sequence continues at coordinate 5,019,124 of NC_061527.1, forward strand.
TGTAAAGAACAAGTCAGTTTATATGAAGGTCTATGAGAAAATGACTCTACTTCTCACCTGATTTATAACGTCTGGAAACATTTTATGGTTCAATCTCTAGTTTCAACTTTTTCTTCAATACAGCACAATGTTCATTTAGTAAATTATGGTCCATTTATAGACAAATAGACGATGGAGCACCGTATACGTTGAGGCATAGATACCGCGTGATTGACAGCCGGCACCGTCCAATCGGTGCACGGTTGCAGTTGTAGGTAGACGTGCAGTGGATGAGCTCTGAGTCAGACCCACCCCCTTACTTCTCCAAATATGGTTACATCCAGATTTCAAAAAAACCAAGATATCGCTGGCCAAAATGCAAAAACTTGATGTTTTCCAAACGGCGGTTCACAAACCGACGGGTGACGTGGCGGTGGGTTCCCACTTGGTAGCAGAGCAGAGTGTACATGCCTGAGTAGGCGCATATCACTATCTTGATTGTAATGCGTGTTATTATACTGCGCCACTCACTTCAGACCAGGTTGTTGGTCAAAAGCGCAATCGCTCTCTGATGCCTCGAGATGCGGCGACAATGCGCCCGGGCCGCTCCTCGTCCTGAGAGCAAGGCGCCCGTGGGTGCTGAGGTTTTGGCGTAACTGCATTTGCTATTTAAACAATGTGGCCGCTGGACAGGAAAATTACAAAACAGCGGCACAAAGACACTTTCTGCGCATTTTGAATGGGGCCCATTGTTTTCCCTGATGTACTTTCTTCAATAGCTGCACGAGAGCTACAGCTCATATATATATATATATATATATATATATATATTCTCACTTGATTTATTACGGGGGGTTTTATAGTGAAGAGTGTTTTTCTTGAACAAAAGCAAGTTCCGCAATGAAAATGATGTATTAATCCTTTGTCAGAAGATCTTGGTGCTGAGGTTGATTTGAATCCCGGTGCAGAGGGCGTCTATTGCTTTCGTCAAACTTCCAGCCTCCTGGATGCTTCAGTCCACGTGGCTCTGATCTCACAGCGACTCTGTGCCTCGTTCAGTCATTCAGTTCCTCCACTGGTCTGAGATCTGACCTGGAAATGCCCGACCTCAGGCTGTGACCCAATGTTCCTGTGACCAGAGATTTGATGCCCCCCACCGAGAAGGAGCTGTGACGGAGAAGCCTCCTCCTCCCCCTCGCCGACACACACACACACTCTCACTCTCATCCTCTCTCTCTCTCGCACACACATTCATTTATTCCCACTTGTCGTTCTGTCCGCCTCCCCGTCGCCACCGCTCAAACGCCGTGCTGCTGGATTAGGGGCTGATGTCTAATCTCCCGCTAACCCCGGCCCGTTAATCTACTGTATGTGTTAGCACTCTTAAATCCACAGCACGATAGGCTAATGCGCTGACCTCGCAACAGAAGGGATAACACAACACTCTCACTCATATTTGTGCATCTGTCTTTTTTTTTTGCACACCTCTCTCTCGACGTGCCGGAACTCGCAGAAGCTCCCGTCATTCCTCATATTACTTCAAATCGCCTCTTGGATTTGCCCCGAGGGGGAAACACGATCTCTTGTTTACGGTCAACTGTAAATTTGGGGCTTATCCCAAACGGTCAAAGATAGCTGACGTGACCTTTGCCCTCATCCGAGTTATCCGCATAGTTGCACGTGACCGCTCCGACGCCGACTCTCCCCCCGGCGTGGCGGCACACACACACACACACACACACACACATACACACGCACACGCACACGCACACACACACACACGCACGCACACGCACACCGGTTGGCACGTGCGGCGATTTCTTCGCAGACCGAGTGACGGGGGAGTAAAAGTGGTAGTTAGTTTAAGAGCCTTTAACTGCTCCCAGCAATGACATACAATTACGGTATTATACGGTGAAGTTGGTGCCATGTGAACACACGCACACACACACACACACACACACACACACACACACTCACACACTGGCTGGGCAGCAGACAGGGCTGGACCGTGGGGCGGTGGGAGTATTTTTAGTGCAGTGAATGGTATGAAACGAGGAGAACACCGCGTGTCCTCACCTCCCTCGCTCTCGTCTCTTACCTCACATGCTGTCATTTGTATCTCTCGGTCTGGAGCTTCAACGCATCAGCATTCACGTGTGTGGTTGTTTCTGGAGATAATGAATTAAGTATATACCCCGATGTGGACATTGGGCCATAGAGCGCGACAGCGGCCCGACCCACTTTGTGTACGGCTGCCGGTTCGGGGAGTGAATTTCCCCCATTCATTAACTCCATTGACATTGACATGAAATCCTTATATAAAGAGTTTTAGACCTGGAAACAGGCCAATAAACTACGACATGAATCCTTACCATAATACACTATTGTGAATGCCTTTTCCAACTGCTTCTTCTCGAATTCTACCTTCACCGTCCACACTATGGTGTTTATATTGTTAATAATTGTAATGTTTTGAAGCTTGTGTTTTGTGTGCGTATGAAGTGTACGACGAGCGCACAGTTCAGTGGTAACAGCAACTCGTGCCGCGTTCCATTACACCTGGGAACCCTGGAGCTCGGAAGGCGGTGTTGGCGGGGTTCCTCCGAGCCGGGAGGTCGTTCCATTTTGCAACCTCAGACCCCGGAGGTATGCAATTTCGAGGTTCTGAGGTATAATGGAACGAAAACCCAGAGCTCCGACCTCCGAGCACAATGGAACGCAGCGTCACTAGCCGACATGAAGGTTTTTTGCGGGTGTGGTTATCGTTTCCGTGGTAACAGCGGCGTCGATGTTACACTTTAGGATTGCGGGTAGTGACTTGAGACTTCTACGTGTGCATATACTATCATTTCACGACCTCGTAGCTCACGATAATTCTACATTGGACGGTTACGAAGTGATGGCTAATAATCAAAATGTTAACGAGAATATGAATGGCAAGTGGCGTATGGCGTACTGTTGGTCACGGAGATGTTCATTCACAATGTTGCAAGTGATACGTTCACTGGAAGTTAGTTCTCATCACCAGAATATCACATCTTGCAGTGACTTTGCTTAGTTGAGGAAACTTTATCATTTGAAGTTGAGATTAACAAACGATCAATATGTTGACTAATCGATTAATCGAATAGTAAGGGGAGTTTGCTTTTACCAGAGGATTTTTGCACCACTTGTTAGCGCGGGGGGGGGGGGGGGGGGGGGGGGGGGGGGGCACTGAATCACAGGGAAAAGAAATAAGATATAAATTCATTAGACACTTGGAAGTGGATTTCTGCTTTATAATTTACTCCTTTCCCCCGGATTTTCCCTTTTCTCTCTCTCTCTCTCTCTCTCTGCTTCTGTCTCCACCGACGCTCTCTCCCCTCCCTCCCTCCCTCCCCCCCACCTCTCCCTCTTATTTCATTTCCGCTTCATAGCCTTCTCATCCCTCCATCCCTCTCTCTCTCTCTCTCTCTCCTCTTTCATCGTTTGCGGCGCCGTGGCCCGCCCCTGCTCTTCCGCCCCTCGCTTTTCACTGCATAGTAAAAAAAGGTAAAAGTGTACCCTGGTAGGAGGGCTAAATGTGGAACGCTAAATCACACACAGGTGTCCTTAAATGGCGACGAGAGTGCGAGGTGGAAACGCACACACACACACACACACACACACACACGCACGGACGCAGACGTGCCATCAGCCCTTCATTTAGGTTGCAGTAATTTGCCGCAGTAAGTGACAGGGTTATTGTGAGACGCTCATTAAGGAAGGGAAGCAGTGAATAAACGTCCGACTGGAGGAAATAAATTCAAACCGCTGCGCCACTTTTACTGCTCAGCAATAAGCCGCTTTGATGTGGTGTGTGATGGCAGAGCCGGGGCAGACGCAGGGTGTGTGTGTGTGTGTGTGTGTGCGTGTCTTATTACACTGCTTCTCCATTGTACTTGTAATGTGATCAAAGTATAACAGGAATTTTTTTTTTGGGGGGGGGGGGGTGGTTGCTGCATGCGTCATGTACATGTGCACTGTACATAGCAAGCGCCCCGTCCTTTCACCTTCAAGAGTCAAAGGTCGGATCAGTTAGAGACGGAGTGTTACGGGCGGTAGCACAGTGCAAGGTCACTTCCTGTGGCAAACTTTCATCTCAGCGGGAGCCGGGGGCCGAGAGAAGGGAGGAGGAGGAGGAGGAGGAGGAGGGGGGGGGGGGGGGGATGAAAAGGAACGAGGCAGTGACAGATGATAATCCGGCGCGCGGCCGTGTGCTCATTCATCTGCCGAGGTGCTAAAACCGGAGCAGGGGGGGAAATTACAGCAAGAAAAAAAAGAGATTCATTCAGTGGAAATTCCAGCGCACACGCAGCAGGATGTCTGAATCACCCTCCCTTTTTTAAAATAGCCGCACGCGTTTACGACTCGGCACGTCGCGGCTTCCTCCACAACAGGTGTGTGTGTGTGTGTGTGTGTGTGTTTGCAAATCACACGACGGCACACATCTACACGTCTAAATGTAAAGTGTCCGGCGGTGGCGTGGTTCACATTTTCTACCTCTGGTCGTTCTTTTGTGCTCAGCTATTCTCAGGTTTAAGGTCACGAGTTGTTTGACCTCTGCAAACACCACTCGGGCCTTTAAGCACATAGTGTGGTCACGTGTTTGTAAAAATGATCTGGTGTCATACTTAACGTATTTGTAACAGTAGAAAGTGTTGAAAGTATTTTTGTGTGTAATGACAGGATATTGATGGTGATATTGAAAAAGTTGAAGTAGATTAATATGGATTGTGCATTGAATTTGATGAGTTCTTTAAGATTTTCTTCAATAATGTTGCTTTTTTTAAACTGATTTGTCTTGAGGGACTAATGGATTATCTTATCTTATCTTAATAACCTATGTATCTTTTGTTTCTTATTGTACTTTTAAGCATTTTTTAAAAAACCGAATGGAGCTGCGGTTTGAAACATGTTGCTCTCAGATTTGTAATCATTTATGTCTATTGATAAATGAGGATGGTTGAGAACGAGAGAGCGACAGAAAAAGGGAGGGAAGGAAGAAGAAGCGGCAGGAAATGGTGGATCGATTGGCAAGAAATCAATTTTCGGAGAAACAAACGATCGCAGCCGACATCATTTTTCCCAGAACACGTATGAGACGATGACCTAATTATTACTTTATATAGCTTTAGTTGTATTACTCTTGTTTTTTCACGCACCGAATGGCGGTCAGAGTTGATTCTTGAGAGGGTAGACGAGTTTCGTCTTGAGGAGGAAGATTGAATTCAGCCTCGTGGATCTGATGGTTTCGCTGGTCAGACACTGTTTATTGCAGTACTGGGTTCGACTCCCCCTCTGCACGCTGCGCAGAGCAGCACAAGGGTTTATATACCTCACCATGAACTCACACAAATTTAGATTACACCATACAAGGTTGACACTAGTCTCCCCGGACAGACATCCATCGCCCAAGAGATATTACCTCTTCCGGGCATGGAGGTATCTGTCCCGTGACCTTTGACCTGTTCACTTGAACCTTCTCTCCCGAGAAGCAAAAGCCTCCGACGCATGACGCATGTCCAAACTTGGAACCTGCTATACACAGTCTGTGTAAAATCTTACTGACACCAAAGTAACTGTTGAGATCTGAGAACGCGGCAGCAGAGCTGCATCCCAAATTCCCCCAATTGTGGGACGAATAAAGGTATATCTTATCTTCTCTTATCACCGTCCAACGGGGCAAGAAACAAACCTCAGACGCCTACTTTGTGGGGTGATTGTTTCATTCTTTTAAACGGACAACAGCGATGCTCCCCTCCCTTTACTCGAGAGCTGTTTGTCAAAGTCCAATCTCACCGCTGTACTGTGTCAGCGGCGGAAAGGAGTTGAGCAATGGTTGAACATCTGGGCACTAGCCACTCGAGAGCCTTTAAGTTGTGCTTTCCAGCGTGTGTGTGTGTGTGTGTGTGTGTGTGTGTGTGTGTGTGTGTGTGTGTGTGTGTGTGTGTGTGTGTGCTGACTCAGCCTCGGCGAGCGTACCGTCCGACCTCCGGAGAGAGATTGGTCCGCAGCGTCGGTGCAGGTTACACGTGTGATGGAGCGCTCCTCCTGTGGCAGAGAGTTGCAAATGGACTCGCACGTCCCATTTAACTCGCCCGACGCCTCCGAGATCTCAGACATTGGCTTCTGGAAGTCAAACGAAATTGATCTTGTGCTTTGTCGTGGTACAGAAGTCGTCTGTTAATTACTCGCAACGGAACAACGTGCAACCAAAACAATGTCTACTTAGATACTTAATTATGATTAAAGCTCTGTTTGCAAAGTCTGGATGTTTCGGCGGTTTTGTCTTGGTTTCGAACGTCCCAGGGATAATTTGTGATGTTCATTTGTTTTAGCAGCTTCCCACACTTACTGGGACACGACAAACCGAGCTGCCCCTACGTGTGTGTGTGTGTGTGTGTGTGTGTGTGTGTTGGAAAGATATACGATTAGCCACACACCATTTATTGTATAACCTACAGCCTAAGGGTATTATGCCTACCTATATGTCTCCCTGTCTTTTTGTTGAGTATGTGTGTAGCACGTGTGTGTGTGTGTGTGTGTGTGTGTGTGTGTGTGTGTGTGTGTGTGTTTGTGTGTGTGCGTGTGTGTGTGTGTGTTATGAAATACAGTGACCTGATTTTCTTAATTGTGTGTCTGGTGACCCTGATCCACCTCATCGAGGCCTCAAGGGAGCGTACTTGTGTGTGTGTGTGTGTGTGTGTGATGGAAATGGGACCTTTTGGTATTTAGATATTAATCTGACTATATAGAGATATTATGGGACATAGTTGTTGTAAATGATGTGGTTTATCAATTAATTAAAGAAAAGATAAACTAACACACAAAGTCATTAAAGGAGGAGCGACAATGGATGCCATCTTGTTCACTTTTTTGCAACAACAAATAACGTCTTTTTCTTTTCTATTAACACGATGAGAAAATGTAAATTAACATAGTTGGCAAGTCGCAAAAAATGTGGATAATGTATTCGTCAGGGAAACGTTCACCGACAACTGGTTATGTGAGTTTTCCACCAGAGGATCACAAACTCCTCTTGCTAGAGAGACGACAGCGCATTTCACTCTGCCGTGGTAGCGTTCAGACACTCTTTCACTTTGTGAAGGTCGAGGGAACGTCACAGTCTGGTCTGATACCGGGACAGTTCACGGTGACTTGAGGAAACAAGGTGTTTTTTGTTCCTGTGTGAACCTGACTCTCTGATGCCAAAGCTTTCTACTCCCACCATCCACCCTCAGCAATGTTCCTGCAAGTCTGCCGCAGTGATGTTGCACTTCATTCATCAAAAAAAAGACATTTTATTTGGCCTCCGATCACAACCCAGGCTTGGAAAGCTCAGGAAAGAGCTCCCTCCTCTTTAATGGAGGTTGGGCAGTTAACCATGACGCATCGTGCCAAACCGACGGCTTCGTCTTCATCCTTTAAGTCTTTCTTCTCTTTTAACCCCCCCCCCCCAGTTTGAAAACCACTTCTGATGAAGCAGAAACCTCACCTGTCTCCAGTGCCAGACTTAATACTCAAATGCGTATTAGTCTGGGACCTCAGACGAATCATGTGACGTCTGTTTAGCAACGCGAAAATATCCACAGACCAGAGGAGAAGGGGTAAGAAGGTTCTGGGTTCGAATCCCGGTTCAAACCAACCAGGGCCTTTCTGTGTGGAGTTTGCATGTTCTCCCCGTGTATGCGTGGGTTCTCTCCGGCTTCCTCTCACAGTCCAAAGACATGCAGGGTTAGGTTCATTGGAGACTCTAACTTGACCTTGTGTGAATGGTTGTTTGTCTCTGTATGTGGCCCTGCGATAGGCTGTCCAGGGTGAACCCCGCCTCTCGCCCAATGTCAGCTGGGATTGGCTCCACCCCCCCCCCCCTTCAACCCTTAAATGGATAAAGCGGTAGACGATGGATGGATAGGTACTTTTAGTCAAATGCTTGTTCATCAGCGGCACCATTGTCAGAGATAATGATTGGACGTTTTCTGCCGGGGGAAATCACATCCCAACGGAGGAGGAGCCAGATCTCGTTCTGGCAGAGCTCCCAGAATTCGTCACACTGCGCCAAATGCAAAGACATGCAAGTGCCATGAGTCTTCTCGTCTTTGTAAGCAAATGACCACATTTCCCAGGACGCCAAACCATTCCTCTTCACCGATGACAGATTAACTGTGGATTCTAACGCGGCAGGCCGCACAGATCATAATCAGATCCAAGTAGAATTAGTTGAGTTTGATTGTGGAAAATAACTGAACTACAGCCAATATATCACCGCTGTATACCTAAGATCAGTGCAGCTGGTCAGGTCGGTGTGTCGCTCATCATATATGTTTTATATCCTTGCAAACAAATTCCAAATCAAATAAAATTCCCATTAACATTTATACTTTGCACCAGAGGGGAAATAAAGATTATTTTTGTTTGTTTGTGGCCAGAAACAAATGAGTATCCCTGCGTCTGACGTACAAAGCAGCACGACGCTGTGAAACTGAGAAAATATAAAGTTGTGGAGAAATTAATTAATTCCAAGTGTCGAACCGACAGCTTGCAGTCGAGCGTTTCAAAAAAAATATATCGCTGTATCAACAAAAGGTCCCTGTCCTCGATTAAATCTGGGTGTTGCCAAAACCAGAAATCTTGGCTTCACCGGGCGCGTTTGGTTTTGATGGCAGTTTTTTTCTCATTTGTTAGTTTAGTTCACGTTCAGTTTGCTGAGCGGAGCTTTAGTTCCGATCGGCAGAAGCATCAAACGCACGTCATCGCCTCCGAACTGTCCCACCCGGGCGGCCCTCCGACGGGCCTGCAGGGTGCCTGTTTGCCGGCTTGGCACATGTGCTGAAGGTTTTCTTTTTTCCACTTGTCAAGACGGGCTCAGGTATGTGCCGGGCCTGCCACAAGGAATGCAGGGAGGAGAAGAATAATAATAACCCACATGGATAAGAGGGGAGGGTGTGACGGAGAGAAGAAAGTGAGAGCCACATGCTTTTGATAGGGGGGGGGGAGGAAATTAATGGCTCAGCGATGTCGTCTTGATGTGGTCTCCATGGGAAGCTGTTGCACATCTGCATTCAAAAACCAAAAGAAGGAGATTGAAATTGAAAAGGATTCGCTAATGATTAAGTGCAAAATGCCCCTGTGGCAGAACTCGGCCCCGCCGTCTTCTCCAAGGGGACCACGTGGCTCCGGGGGGAGGGGGGGGTCTCTCCTCGGCATAATATCCACCATTAAACGAAATTGATCTGCCCTAAATTTACATCAGATGTTTCCACATAATCAATACTGAGGAATTTGCTCTCATCAGGACTCAGGCTAACGAGGCGCATGAGCCGAGTCTGGGCTTGGCCTTGGCTTCGACCTCGGCTAACAGAAACCAGACGGAGGCCGTTGGGTCGTTGGTTTGAGTCCCTGAGTCCCTGAGAGACAGAAACATGTTGCGTTCATGTCTCGGATGACGATGATGATTTTATCATGTGAAAAAAAACCCAGCGGACTTTTTGCTGGTTGCAAAAAGATGATGACATCTTCTTCAGGCAGCAATTGAAAAGGTCTCAACACGTTGGCTGCAGATGTTCGGCCACCTCTGGACCGACAGGGAAGAGATATTCCCTCCTCTGCATCTTATGACTTCTCTGCACTAAAAGGTTTTGGATAATGTGCAACATGCTCCGCTGAGCCGCGCGTGTTCATCACTCTGACAAGCATGAGGCGGCGAAAGAGCCGTCATGGTTTCACAGAGAGGTTTTCAACAACACTTCATGTTTGAGATGTTTGCTTGTGGATCGTGTTAAAGTGCTGAGATTGATCGTTTCGCTGTGGGCCGTTCAAGTGAATGGTCAGCCACACAGGAACCGGTTAGTCCTTTTGGCATGTTTTGTTGAAACGTTTTGTTAAAAGATTCCCCCGTGATTTCAGGCTCCTCTCCCATCCTTTCTAAGTCAGTTTAAAAAGACACTGCTGAGGGTAGTACACAGCAGGAACAGGAGGACGGGCGTTACCATTTTTGTGTGATTATTATTATATTTGACGGTGAGGGCTCTTACCAATCAAAAGTGTTCTCCATAACCTGAAATGTAATTATGTTTTCTCAAATGTTGTGTTTTGATGTGGGGCTCCAACTAACCTTGATTAACCTGTCCTTCATTTTCTCGATTAATCTATTAGCTGTTTGGTCCATAAAACGTCATAAGATGTTTGGAAATGCCAAATGTGCTTCCTCAAACCTCCAAGATGATGTTTTGTTTTTCAATACACCAAATATATTTAATTCACTGTCATAGAGGAGCAAAGGAAACCAGAAAATATTCACATTTAAGGAGCTGAAATCAGAGAATTTTGATTTGATTTGATAATTGTTTCTAATAATCCTGATTTCCAACTGCTTTTCAGTTTCCTCTCTCTTTCTGTCTCTCCCTTTTGTAAATACTCTTAGTATCTTGCTCAATGAGGCCTTGGGCATTATAGTGAATGGATCAATGAGCGCCTCCACAAGTGTAGTACAGAACTCTGTGTGTGTGTGTGTGTGTGTGTGTGTGTGTTTGCCCTGCAGGATGTGGATTTCACTAAATATATGCTGGAGCTTGAGGGCAAAAACAGTGCGAGCAACCAAATATACCTATTGATACTGATTTTATTTGACTCTCATCTTCTCCTCTCGTCTCCTCTGAAAAGGGACTTTCCACCACTCTTAATAACCTGCACTCTCTCACAATGTGTGCGGCATTGTGTCCCGAAGGCTGCCCATCAAAACCCCTGAGCAAGGCACCACCCCCGACAAAACCTTCTCGAGGCACGTCTGTCTGCACGTTTGCATGTTTGCAAGCTTGCTTCTTTGTTTTGTTTTTTTTGTTGCACATGTGTCAGTGCGACTATGCCACTGTGCT
>NC_061527.1:5032500-5147500 GCF_022379125.1 Scophthalmus maximus
CACACACACACACACACACAAGCAGAGGGGCGTCCCCCTGGGGCAGTGGCTGGTTCAGCTAATGAGCAGTTGACCCACTGAGGAGCCGAAGTCTGCAGATCACTGCACATCAGAGCAAGCGGGGGACGGAGGGAGGAAGATAAAGAAGGATAGACCGCGGAGTGGCACTGATACCAACAGGGAGAGAGACAGAGAAATACAGCAAGTGAGAAACGTGTCATTAGTGCCCAGAATTAAAAGTGAATGCATATTCAAAAAAAAAAAAAGAAGAATAAAGAAAGAAAAGAAAAACAGAGAGCAGCAGGAGGAGGAGGAGGAGGAGGAGGAGGACAGTGTTATTAGTCTGGAAGCAGCAGGCCACCTCAGTAGCAATAACGTGGCCGTCCATCTGCTTGTGGTTAGAACAGGCTGGCGATGGTCCACGGCCTTTGAAGGAGGGAGAAGCCCAGGCCCATGTACTGCACCGACAGCTCGCTCACGCCCTTATTCTCTCGGTTTCACCTCTCCATCACTCCGAATCCATCTGGCAGCAGAGGAAGGCCACAAAAGACCTTTAAAAAAAAAAAGTGTTAAACGGAGTGAGATGTCAGGACAGAAATGTACCTATCAAAGTACATTTCCATTGATGTGATAAGCCTGAGCAACAAATCCACGTATTTAATACATTTTCCTGAATATTAATTGCTTTTGAAAAGCAACTGTTTCAAAATGAATCACTTTTTTGAATATTACCAATGGCTTAAAGGGGCAGTAAGCGATTCTAAAGCAACACAAGTTTTTTTTTTAAAAATCAGTGAATATTTCCTCGCCGTCCGTTAGCTGTCGCTTTTGTGTGTGCGCCTGGAAAAGATATCCGTGTCTTCGGCGCAGCCCAGCCTCCGTAAATTGAAAAGAAAAAATGGTGCGGGCCGCACCAAACTGTGTCTACTGGGTGTTTAACTGCTAAAATGCTAACATGTGAGGTTAGCTTTAGCTTCACAAGTTACAGTACGTTTTAAGCCCCAGTGTGTCATTTTCTGGCGGCATCTGGTCGTAAAGTTGCAAACCGCAACCAACTGAGCATCCAACAGGGGACACTTTAGGGTGGCGCACCGTTTTGTGCAACAACCGTGTTCAACGCAACGTAGCAAACGTGGCAACTTAAGCGGAGGTCGGGTCCACCTCATGTCACTGTATTTAACTCATTCAGAGTTGACGAAAAAAACATTGGCCCTTTGTTGCAGGTGATTATACATATATGAACACATAGTTATGGAAAATATATAACAATTTCTGTGAATAAGTTCTTCTAAATATTACACACTTGTAGCTTGAATGTGAGTGTGATCTTCACCGTCTTATTTGCCTCCCTCTGTCCCTCCTTCCCTCCCTCCTCCTCCAGCCTACTTCACTGAGCTGCACAGTCATTCCGAGCGCTCCCTCCAGGAGGCGCTGTCCCCGCTCGGCCCTCTCTACTCGCAGAACACCCGTCTGTATGCCGACCTCTACACCGACCTGCGTCAGTACTACCGCGGCTCCGCTCTCAACCTGGACGAGACCCTGACCGAGTTCTGGTCCCGCCTCCTGGAGCGCACGTTCAAAACCTCCGCCCCCGCAGATGTGAGTAGGGACACAGATTATATGCAGAGTAATGAAAAGAAAAAGGAAAATATGAATGACAATGTGGTAGTAAAGGTCAGGAGGGAAGGTCAGGAGGGAAGGTCATATTCTTCTGCCACTGTCGACTCCGTCTGCCAGGTCAGCCTATCAGAGGACTACCTTGAGTGTGTCGCTAAGCAACAGGAGACGCTGCGGCCGTTCGGAGACGTCCCCCGGGACATGAAGGCGAAGGTGATCCGGGCTTTTGTCACAGCCCGGTCATTTGTCCAGGGGCTGATAGTCAGCGGGGAGGTGGTCAGGAAGGTCTCGCAGGTGAGTGTGTGTGTGTGTGTGTATGTGACTAAGGCCTGCTTGGCTGAGTCCCAGCAGAGCAAGGTGGATATGATATGATGGATGTTTCGGCGTCACACCCTAACCGTCAGAAAGAAAACAGTCTCCACCCTAAAATTGACAAAAACAAAGATCATCATCAAAATGTAAGAGTCAGACTCTGTCGTCGGAACAAAGCTCTCATTTAGAGGGATGACACTGTTGATTTCAAATTATGGCTGTCATTATGTTTTTAACTCTAACTGCTTTTTTTTCTCAAACACTCCGTGTTATTTCTACATGACTAAGCGTATTAGCTCATATGGTCACAACAAGATTTTCTTTTGACACCCTCCCTTCACCAGCGGCTTGGCGTGCGTTGACCTTTTTTCCACAGCTCACATGTAGAGCAGGCCTTTTGTTCTGTCCACGAACCAAAGATGTTCAGTTTACTGTGCCGGAGGAGCGACGGAAATCCGGAATGAGTCTTTAGACATTTGAATGCATTCGTCTGGTGGTTTCTGACTCGCTTTAGTTCCCAAACATTTTGTGTAATCCAGCCTGAGACTGTGGGCTTCGTCTCAGACAAGAGCTCGGAAAAAAGCTGCGCTGGATGCTCACGCAATTGCGATAATGATATTTCTCAACAATCGAGCAAACAAATTCTTATATTGCTGTTGGACTTTGCTTAAGACAACACTAAATATAAAGGTCTTTCCTGAGGCGTTTATTTTTCTTCTACTGTCTTACACGAACCAAATCGCACATCCAATTATTTTCCACATGATTTCCTTTTAATAAGCTTTGTAGTAACTGATTCAATATTAATTCTGTTCGCTTATAATCACTGAGCCTCCCTGGGGAGGCCCCGCCTCCTTCTTTGAGAACCTCGGGTGTAATCCATCACAGTGAACATCGAGTCCACATTCATTTATTGTCCATAGCTGCATTATTATAATGCGTGCAGACTTTATGCATCGATCATCGCTCAAACCACATTGCCACCCAACAAAACATTTTTTTGCCACACAAATTTGACACAAATTGATGCGGACTCGATGTCGACAGGAACGGATTACACAAGTGCTCCTCAGCTCCTGCCCTCGGTTTTCGGAGCGTCCTCCGTCGGATCTGTGAGGGGGTCGCGGTAAAACAGACCCGCCGTGGAAATCGGACACCACTCATGACTTGTGTGTGCTCGATCGGAAGCCGAAGGTGTAACGGAAAGCGTGTACTGATTAAGGGCTGACAAGGAGGCCTTTCACCGCCCCCTTCCTCAGGCTGCGTCTCCCTCATTGTCCCCGCACTCCGGCCTCCACGGCTCCGTCCATTGTCCCCTGTTGCGCGTGACGGGCCATCGCCGGGTAACTTGAGAGAGGAGGGGAAAGGCTGAACGGGCACTGCACCACTTCCATTTCCTTTTAAACATGCGATCGAGAAAACGGGCCTCTCGCGATCATCTCAGACGACTCCGGATGCGCTGCGCAGGTGGAGTTCGCCGATGCTCACTGCGCTGTCCCCCCTCCGCCAGGTCTCTCTGAGTCCGGACTGTACGAAGGCCCTGATGAAGCTGGTCTACTGCCCCCACTGCCGCGGCATGGCGTCCGTCAAACCCTGCTCCAACTACTGCTCCAACGTCATGAAGGGCTGCCTGGCCAACCAGGCCGACCTGGACCCCGAGTGGCAAAACCTCATAGGTAAATATGTATGTTCAGACAGATGCCATGAGTCTGAGTGGAACCCTCAGTGTAAGCGTTGTTCTTTTGTTTTTTACACTTTGATAATCATTTTTGTGAATGAAACCCGCAGAGCGGAACAGGTGGATGCAAATTTAGGGGGGGGGGGGCGTTCATTATGCTAATGACGAATCCCACAAAACCCGCACTTCCTCGCGAACAGATGCCGTTTTAACTACTAACCACAAAAAGGTTCTCTCACGCAGAGGCCCACGGGGTGCGACTGATCATCTGGTGTGGATCAGATAAGAACTGAGGAGACGAGCGGTATTAGCGTTGACGTGAATCACCGAGCAGGAATTTGAAAGTCGAATGCATAAATGCAAACTGTTCCGTATCTGATGACATGATCACATTTTTACTGAAACTGTTTCAACGTCAACGTGAGAAATGAACGAGGTGATACCAAACCAATAGTTTTGTTCTTCACGATCAGGGTTAAATGCTGCTGAATGTGAATTTAACCACACCCCCCGCACAGTTTTTGACGGGTTCCCCTCCTTCCCCTGCCCAGACACCATGATCCAGGTGGTGGCGAGTTTCAGCACCGAGCCCAGCCTCGACGTGGTCCTCTCCTCCATCCCCGCCCGGATCTACGAGGCCGTTCACTACCAGCAGGAGAACGTGGACGCGTTCACAGCCAAAGTAAGACAATCGGATCATGTAGAAACATTCAAAATCATCCAGAGACAGAATTATTATCCTTAAAAAAGCACTTACACCAGAGATAGAATCAGCAATATGCTCCAGTGGTGTTGGGCTCAAAGGCAACCTTTATTGTGTTGCCATAATTTACCAGCTGTCCTTTTACTGTACGAATATGTTGAGGTTCATTATTGGACAAGTGCATCCATAAACAGTCTCGGCCATTTTTCTCAGTTCTTGCAGTTTTCTAAATCCAAACTATTTGCCTATGGCGACATCTAGTGGATCGTTTGAGCACTCACAAGTGTTGCAAGGCAGACCAGCAAATCACCCCCGGGCCTGTACCTTTCAGCTCGTCAGGTCTTACCGTACCGTATCTGTGTGCAGGTGTACCAGACGTGTGGTCATCCAGGTGAACCGGGCACAGGAAGTCCCGCCCTCCACGAGCAGCAGAGGAGGAAGAGCGGCTCCCTGACGGCCTCCGAGTACAAACCCTCCCCGACGGCCGGACTCAGGCTGGAGATGCAGGTGTGTTGCATGTGCACGATACACAGTTCTGGGCAAAAATAAATACTATTAATAGTTTTTATTTTTACATAAACCGAGGGAAAAAAATCGCAATCAGCCTCCCGGGTGCTACAGTGGGATGGATAATGGGAATTTCAATTTGTATTGCTCGTCAGATTAGCGTCAGCTTTTTACCTGCCGAGGATGTTCGGTCACTCAGGGAATTTGACGTCCTTGAGAGCAACGTGTACTTGCACGCAAATGTACAGGAAGATGCACTGTACATGTAAAACAAGGACAACCACAGATAACGTCTAAATAATTCACTGATGATTATGAATTCAATGTACTGCAGGTTTACATCTTTATTTAATGTGATGAAAACACACTATGACTTCCATACTAAAGGATTTTTGCGACGTGACTTATTGGCACCTGCGAATCCATCCAAGATAAATCTGGATGCTCCCGTCCTCAGGTGTCCGACCTCTCCAGTAAGCTGAGGGAGATGAGACAGTACTGGGTCCAGCTCCCGGTGGCCATCTGCAGCAAACTGGCAGCAGGAGGCGCCGCGCAGGAGAAATGCTGGAACGGCATCACCAAGGCCAGGTGAGGAAGAAACCAGGGAAACGGTCCTTCTGGTCTCGACAAGTTTCTCGATCGTTTTTGGAAAGTGAACTAAATTCCCCCACACGGCCAGTTGAATCGAACCTCTCCATTTAAATCCTCATCACCCTCCTCATCCTCCAGCGTCAGGATTCCCTTTGGCCAAAACACAGGAATGAGCGTCTCCCCTGGCTGCAGCCTATAGAGACATTCAAGTTTCATTCAGTCCTGCATTTCATGGTTTGTTTGTTTTTTTAATCCACTACACTTGTAAGGAAGGAAGTTAGACGAGGTTCCTACAACCGAGGGAAGTACTATTAACCCTTCGCCTCCTCCTCGCCGGTTAAAATTGACTGTAGAGTGTTCAAATAAATCCCTGGCATGGTCTGAAATCTGCATAGGCTCATTCCAAAAAGAAAATGTATGTGTGCTCTTTAATGCTTACTTAAAGCTGCTATGGTACAGGCCAGTTCTCTTCTTCTTGCTGTATCCTTTGTGTCGTGAAACAGAGACGGAGCGAGCGGGTGTGCGGAACTGTATCCCGAGCAGAAGAAATGTATTCTGAGCAGAAATTTATTCCGCGTAGAAAAATTCACATCCTGCGACGCAATCATTCATGGCCACACAAACACACGCCCCTGCTGTTTGTTTCAGCCTGCCTCAATCCATGTATAAATGGATTACAGAACAATTTGATGCCACGTTGATATGCATACAGGTTATTCAGCCCCCCCTCTGTGTGCACACACACACACACACACACACACACACACACAACTCGCACGCTTTGAAAGCGGTTGGATGACTGCCAACTGATGAGATTCCTGAGCAGAGCACACCAGAGATATATGACAGTCGAAAGGCATGAAATATAGTATGTGTGTGCTTGTGTGTGTGTGTGTGTGTGTGTGTGTGTGTGTGTGTGTGTGTGTGCGTGTGTGTGTGGAGAGAAGTATGAGCGTGGCCATGAAATATAGATGAATTGCTGACTGCGTGTGACAGATTAAGGAAATATGAAATGTGTATGTGTGCGTAGGTGTGGCAGAGTGAATTATTACTGTGCTGTGGACAGCGACCTCTAGTGGAGGCTGAGTGGAAGATGTGGTGTAGTCCTGAAGTGTGGAGTTTGAATGGGGCGGTTGAACATTCTTTTAAGCAGTTTCAAGGACATAAATAAATCCCACCGCTGCGCAAATGGTGCGGTGGAGTTGTTGTACCTCTCTACGTGTGAGGACCGGGAGGTTTCAACCCTGAGTGAGGACATTCCGATCAGTTTCTCGATAATTCAAATGGCAGATTAAGATCTAAAATTGGGATAAGGTCAGTGATTCAAGAACATTGTGTATCTACTTTCAATGGAATTGGATCATGACGAAATTATGATATAATATTTTTTTTATTAGGTCTGTTGTATTAGACGGCATTAGATTTAGCTAAGTGTACCTAATAAATTGCAAAATTACAGTATTTACAGTAGCTTTAATCCCCCCCCCATCCTGATAGATATCTTCCAGAGGTGATGGGCGACGGCTTGGCCAATCAGATCAACAATCCCGAGGTGGAGCTCGACATCACGAAGCCGGACATGACGATCCGGCAGCAGATCATGCAGCTGAAGATCATGAGCAACAGGCTGAAAAACGCCCTGGACGGAAATGACGTGGATTTCCAAGATGCCAGTGAGTCAAAAAAAAAAACGCCTTCCATTTTTCTCTAATAATGTTTCTCCCTTCACAACAACATGATGCGATTGAGTGATTCCGGACCAGATACTCTCAGCTAATGACTAATAAACTTAATAAAAATTGATAAAATCGATTCCATTCATGCAGGTTAAATGGTCCCCATTCAATAATTTCTCAATAATTACAAACTGAAAAGTGAAAGTCTTTGTCATCCTTTTAATTATATATATAAAAAAACAACAATAATTTCCCTTTAATAATGTGTTTTCCTGTCTCTCTCCGTTCCCCTCCCCCAGGCGACGACATCAGCGGCTCAGGGAGCGGGATGTGCGTGGGCGGACAGTGTCCCCACAACAGACCGGGACTGTACGCCTACTCGCCCGACAACAACCGAGTCCGAGGCGCAGCCGCGTCTCGCGCCCGCCTCTGTGGCCTCCTTCTCCCGCTCCCGTTGGTCTTCCTGCTGCTCCAGCGATGATGGACCGCCGCTGCCGCCGATCAGACTCCGGAGGCCACGGCGGGGGCCCGAACTGTGGGACGGACTCAAATGGGGTTTTTGGAGAGATTTGGAAAGTTACATTGCCAAAAAAAAAAAAGAGAAAAAAAAGAGACAGTTTGGACAAGATTTTTCTTTTGACCGAGAGGAACTAAAAAAATTGACATTGACAATGTTCTTTTTTGGTTTTGTTTTTGTTTCGCTCTGTTTGAATATGTCTTAGTTTGAGTGTGATTTGGTTTTCTCGGGCTGGTTTCAGTGGATTCCTGTGATGAGGGATTATGAGAGACGAAGAAGACGAAGAAGAGAACGCTGACCTTACAAGGATGAAGATGAGGAGGACATCGATAATGACTCATTGACTTTCTATCAGGTTCATTTGGCTCCAGTGTCCAGTCAGCCGGTGGCATTGTTCGATGAAAGAAATGTTTAGTGCCCCGACACGTGGTGCGTTCAGCAAACACTTTTGATTTCATTTTATAGCTGGAGGCTGTCTATGCCTTGGCAAACATTGTGTAAGCTGTAAATGTCTGTGTACATTAGCGAAAAGGACTGGCACCATAATCAGCCATGAATGTACAGTATAATACAATATTGGCACAAAAAAAATTCTCCATAATCTGTGATGTGGTTGTCCAGATGTTTCAGTGTGTGCGTGTGTGTGTGTGTGTGTGTGTGTGTGTGTGTTGGCATAAACAGATACATTGTCAGTTGGATACGTTTGCAGTATGCTGATGAATTATCACAATCTTGAAATGAGATTTTGTGATTGGATTGTTTTTTGTTTTTTTACCAACTCACCTTTGTAAAAAAAAAGAAAGAAAAAGAAATGAGCATCTTCATCAAAGCACAAACATGCAGTTCCCTTAATTCCTTGAACATTTGTGAAAACACACTCACCAGATTTTTGTCAGTGAATAATGTTTAAAAAAAAGAAGTAAATTGCATCACTATTAAAAAAAGACAACGACAAGGTTTTCAGTTTTTGTACAGACAGTACATGATACTCGCAGAATATTGACAACACGTGTACGTTAGCCACCTGCTCGGCATGCCTGCTTTTCAGTCTACACTGCTATACTGGTACATGTGGGACTTCTGACACACACACACACACACACGTACACACACACACGTACACACACCGGGGGTTGTGTATCAAGCTGATTTTTTTCATTATTTCCTGAGTGTATTGAATAGCACATTTCATTCATTAAACTCTGTTCGATTGTTGCAGTGGACTTTTTTTTGTATTCATTTCGTGGATGGATTGATTTGATTATTATTCATTCACTCACATCTATTAAAGGAATTAAAGTCTGGCAGTACACAGTCGTGGTTGCCAAGGGTTACAGGAAAAAGCTCAACCACACTCGTATTTGTTTGCCGGACATGAAACTACAGCACAGATAGTCAGCTTAGCATTTTTTAAAAACTGGAAATAGGATAGTAAAATGAATAAGAGCACCGTTAAGTGTCACTAATTAACATGCTGTCACGATCATGCCCCTGTGTGGAACTTTTGATGGACTTTTGATTTATCTTTGTGGACTTTTTTTTCGTCTTTCCTTGGGCCCGTGATTTCCTGGTGTGGTTCTGCATTATTTACTTCCTGTCTCCCGCTCTGGTGATCGTGTGCACCTGGCGATAACGTGTCACACCTGTAGCCAGTTGGCTCCACCCCCTTTGATTGGGTAACACTGTGTTCCTCTGTCCACAAAGACATTTCAAAAGTTCCAAATGGGAAGAATCTTGATTGTAAAAAAACTGTTTTTGTAGCGATAAAAAAAATTAAAAAAAATACAGTAAGATGTGGTAATGGATGAGGTTCTGGCAGTACTTTTACATTATTGCCATATTTATCCAAAACTGTGGTATAAGTCTTTTCATCTAACATTGATCCTGTTGCCGTAACAACAGGCTGCATGTCTCTTTCCTCTTCCTCTCATCGTGTGACAGACGTTTTCATCCGTTTTTACAGGCTTTCATCTGCAAGACAGAAATAAACAAACTATGAACTATAACTGTTCTCTTCACACCATCTGTGACTGATGCCCCATTTCTGCCAGGTGCGGTGGGAAGTCACCGCGAGCCACGCCCGCTCATACATGTCGCCCCTCACCCAAACTTCAGAAACGTCAAATCAAGGAGGATTTTTGCCTCAGTTTCTTTTCTACCAAAACGCTCGACTTGCCAGATGCACTTCAACAACTATAAATAAACATATAAGCTCCTCGTAACAGGCAGTGACAAGCCTCGCGTGGCCCTGCTGGGGGGAAACGAGGCCGTGTGTGTGTGTGTGGGGGGGGTGTGTGTGTGACAGTTCTGCACCAGTCAGGGGGTTTGGAGTTAATGAATGATTTATTTTCCTGATGCTGATGTTTAAAATCTGATACAACACAACGGAGCAGAGTGGGAGGCATCAACACACACACACACACACACACACACACACACACACACAGGATCAGGCACAAAGACTTCACGGGCAAGTTTCTATTTTGGAGCGGTGGAGGAGTTGAATGTTTCGGTGTGCAGGGCTCACATTTCACACTTTTCTCCACATCACTTTCCTGAGACGTGTCTTGTTTTGCAATTGTGGATGATGTGGAAACAAAGGTAAGAATTGGAGATTGAGTGGGCAGACCCACAACACTGTTGACCATTACTGGGCCGTGTACAGACGGACATAATGATTTATTGACGCTGAACTGACTGTTCATGATGGAAGTGGACATTTCTAAATCCCTCAGATGAGGAGCTGCCGTTGGAAAAACTAAGAGACTCTTGCTGCGCCGATTCAAGACGCCGTCCGGAGACGGTACAAGCATAATCGTGATCGATCTGGTAAGTGTGCGCCTTGCGGTTCACAAGAGAGAAACTCAGTGATGGTGTGTTTTTCTTGGAGTTCTGACATGCGACCCGCCTGCTGGCGTTCAGAGAAGAAGCGTGTCCCTCTGTTCGTCTTCGTGGGCCTTTCGCTTTCCCACAGGCCACTTCGACATACGGGTCAGTTTGTACCCGGATGCAGGAGCCGACGGACGACGGCGACTGTTGTCATGGGTTGTTGGTGTCATCCCAAAGCGTATTTCTTTAATAACAGAGATATCGGGAGCTGCAGAAGATGGAGGAGATGAGCAACAGGACAAACACTTCAAGAGTGTATTGACCTTTTAATATAATTTAAAAAATAATGTTCGGAAAATATACACCCTATTTTCGGAACATTTTCCAAAGTTCATGTCTGTCAACATCTATGAATAAACTTGGGCATTAGAGCTCCTTGATGGATCATGTTTTCTTTTGATTGACGTGCAGATTCTCCTGTGCACCTCTGGCCTCCAGCAGAATTTCACCGGGAGGCGTTGACTTCTTTCGAGTGATGAGAATATACCGAGATTTTTTTAAATATTTTCTGTAACAGAAAAGGGTCATTGTGATGTCTTTAATCAATAGACCAGTCGGGATAGTTCGAACCTGTTGTGGAAGCTCTAACTCCCACATCTGAGGGAAAACGGATAATTGTCACCACCATCAAATGAAGGCCATGACTCAAAATTGGACCCCAAATGTGAGGATCAAAAAGGAAAAACACTGGATGAAAGTTCAAATGCCAAAGTTGACTCGGTAAGTGCAGGTTGACACAAGCGGCGGAGACTTAAGGCACTTCTGCATTGGCTTCATTTTCCAGACCCCGTGACTAATACGTCCATATTCATATACAGTCTATGGGAGTTACAGCATAAGTACAAGGACAGATGTGTGTCGGGACCTTGACGCTGCTGAATGTGGATAAAATCATATTTTAAAAACAGAGTCTTGGACCTGCATAGCCGAAAAACAAAAAATCGAGAGAATTGCTTCTCAAAATGGAGAGAAATTAATCGGGAAATGTTCCGTTTGGGAGAGATTAGGAGTTAAATTATAAGTCATATATAGTACAGTGTATACCTACCAAGTTGTATGTTGCTGGGTAGAGTCTGCCTTTGCTCTAAAAATCAGACTCACCTCTTCATGACATGGATTCTATAGGATGTTGGGAACATAAAATTTGAGGTTCTGGTCCGCGTTGACATGATGTGTGTCACATAGTTTCTACAGATTTGCTCCAAATCTCCTGTCCTACCAGATCTCAAAGGTGTTTCCCACAACGAGGACCAGGTCATTCATAAGTGCACATGAGGGATTGATCATCATCACCACCATCACCGCCGCCACCAGCCTCTCCTCTGGTGCCGGTCTGACTGCTGTACTGCCCAGAGTGACCACTGGGTGTCACTGTCTCCTTACAACAGAGCCACCGCGCCGGTGCGGAGGAGAGGAGAGGAGAGGGATGGAGGGAGGGAGGGGAGGCGAGGGGGGACCGGACCACTGGGGATAAAGCTTGGGTCAGGTGGAAAAGAACGGGTGATTGGTTTAAGATCCGCCGAGCTCCCTCCCGATTGGATAGGAAGGTGTGAGAAAGCGGAGGACGGGGGGGGGGGGGGGGGGGGGGGGGGGGGAGAGAGAGAGAGAGAGAAAGAGGAGGGAGATCCACCAGCAGTTTATCCACTTCAGTCCCCGCTGACTCTGCCGGTGCATCACACACACACACACACACTCACACACACACACACACTCACACACAGTGCACACGCGGGCACCAAGAGGACTGAGATGTGACCGTACGCCGGAGGAACTGCCGCGTGTTTTCTGTGGGGGGATTTTCTCTGTCAGCCGGATAATGGGAGCGGACAGGCGGGGAACCACGATGCCGACGCCGGCCACTTGGGTCGCGGCGCTCCTCCTCGTCATGACTTCGGTGCATGCGGTGGAAGGTAAGGGGGGCAAGGGGACGGGGATGGCGCATCGGGCCGGTGCGGGCAGGGGTGGGCGATTTACGCACGGAAGTCCTTGGACCGATTTACGCACGGAATCCAGAGGGAGGATGCTGTTAAGCATCTTGCCAATGAACCTGTCAGATTATCCCCGTGACGAGTACTTACACACTGGAACTTTGTGTTGTGTGATATTCCCTTTGGCAATTCATCACGTGAAGTTTTTACCCACTTCGTCAGAGTGACTTGTCTGGGTTTAAATGAGGGGTGAGAGGCTTTCAGCAGCTGAATTGGGACCGTTGTTCTGTGCTGCAGGTTGAAGACACATCACTGTGCACACATGGACACAAAGTGGGGGAACATGTCACCGTCAGGCTTTGTTATTCCAAAATATTGTTTACTTCAAAATTCTTTCAATATGAAAATCGTCTTCTAGTAATCTCAAGGGACGTGAGACCACGTCCCCAATTGTGTTCTCGTCATTTTTCCGCTACCTATTGTGCCATGATCTGAGTATACCGTATCATATATTGTTTGCTGTTGAGCGTGTTCCTAAACACAGGTCAGATGATGTATGAATCGTAATGATATAGCTGGCAGGTAGTCGGTGACTCCTGCGTACAGCTGTTGCCACGTCCCCCCACATCCCCTCCTCATGTTTCCCCCCGCCCCCGAAGCATCTTCACCCCCTGCTCCTTTTCCAAAAATCAGCTTCTGCCTCTCTATACGGCCTCCTCCCACCTCCCCCAGAGCAACACCTACCTACGCTTCTGCTGCTCCTCGCACGGAAAACACCCAGCTCCTGCTCCTGCTGCTCCTCCCCGAGCAGCCCTCGCTGCATGCTGCTCCTGCTGCTGCTCCCTCCCCGCAGCATCATCATCATCATCCTCCTCCTCCTGCTGCTCCTCCAGCTTCATCTCCCCATGCATTACTTTCTTTTGTTGTTGTTGCTGTTGCCGCCGCTGCTCCTTCTCCCCATCGCCTCCTGTTCCCTCTCCCTGCAGTCAGTGCACCTCTGCGAGCATTTCGTCAAACTCCTGCTCCTCGTCCGTAAGGTTTCACCTACACTCCCTCTTCCTCCCGCTCCATCACCTCAAGCACATCCTCCTCCCCATGTACCACCACCACCTGCTGCTGCTGCTGCTTCCTCCTTTCCCCCCCCCGTCCTCCGCCTCCTGCTGCTCCCGCTCGTCCTCAAGTTCTCCTTCAGCTGCTCCTCTCACGTTCTCCACACACTGTTCGGGTCGGCTGACACTCCTTCTCCTGTAGCCTCCTCTCTTATCCTCCACTCCCATGTTCTCCTCTGGCTCCCGCCGCCGCCGCCGCCCCTCACGGAGGCGCCAGATTAGCCTACTGCTGAGTTTTAATGGTGCGCGTAATGATGCCCCCCCCCCTCCTCCCCATTACGACACATGTAAATGTGTGGAAGGACAGGTCTATTTTGATATTTTGAACAAAACGCAGTGTGTGTGTGTGTGTGTGTGAGAGAGAGGGTTACAACAGAGAGGAGAGAAGAATATGTACAGTGTGGGGCGGAGGGTTGTTTAGTGGTCGTGGTGAGCCCGTTGGTGTAAAGCGTTCCCGCTGCGCTGACACAGTCACTGCTGCGACTCGACTCCGCCCCGCGTGCACCTGCCCTCTGTCAACCCTCAGGGCCTCGAGCGGAGCTGATCCATCAGCAGTCCAGAAACTCCGCCGACCTTTCGCACCTTCTGCGAAGCTGTAGAGCCACTTGTCGGATGCTCTTCAATCATCAGAACTGTTGGCGATCCATTTTCTGTCCAGCCAACTCATTGACTGAGCAAGTCAACTCTTTTTTTCCCCCTTCACATCTTATGTGTTGTTAATTATCGATATTGATCATTTAGTCTCCGGTGAAGTTCAGTTTGGCGCTGCAGCGATTAGTCTGCAAGTTTTCTGACAGAAAATGAACGCGCAATATTCTACGTCTGATTGTTTTTGTAATTTCAAGAAGAAAATGACAAACATTTGCTGGTTCCAGCTTCTCAACTGTGAAGATTTTATGTCGTTTTTTACGACATTTTATGTCAGTGTTGAGTGTCAATGGGGTCGAGGAGTTAATTTCTTTCCACTCTTTCTCTTGGAGCTAAATTTAGAAATCCGGAATTGTTGTGCCGCTCCTTTTTTTTTTTTTTTTACGATTCCATACAGGCAAAGGGTGCACATTGAAATGTGCACTTGTATATTTGGTTACTCTGCACATATTATTTCTGATCGTGCATGTAAACTGCCCCCCCCGAACACGAACTTGCTGCAGCCCCATCTGTCATCTTGTGGGAATGCTAAAGGTTAAACACTGTTGATCCTGTTTTAGATGCTGGTATTAACATGACAGGCTGCAATTTGTGACTTTGTTCAGTATGAGTGTGTATGTGTGTGTGTGTGTGTGTGTGTGTGTGTGTGTGTGTTTGTGTGTGTTTGTGTGTGTATGTGTGTGAGTATGTGTGTGCCGCAAATGATGAACAAATGATCTCCTCGGGGGGAAACCTATTACACAATCATTGCGAAAGAGATATGCAGATGACACACTGCACACACACACACACACACACACACACACACGCTCACGCACTGTACCCTGCACTGTGCTTCGCCAGCTCATGTTTTAAAGATGTGGTCTCCGTATCCATCTGTTGACAGGTTATCAATGTGACAGACAGATAGTTGAACTGGGGAAAAGTGTAGGATGCTTGAAGGATGATCCTTTCGCACCAGTCCTGAGGCCGATGTTCCCTGGTCTGTTCCCCTTCAGGGTTAAATATGTATTTTTACACACAACATTCAAATCGTTCCAGGATAAATTTGGTTTTCCTCTCCCGAAAGGTACCGAGATTTTGGTGGCGTATTTCCCGCATCAAGGTGGTTCAGGACGTAACGTGTCCAGTGTTCACTGAGTGGCGATTAATTGTGCCGCGCCCTGAGAGTCTACGGTTCGAATCATCAGCTGGAGACTCCTCGAGCTGAGCATTTTTGCATTTGTCAGTCGGTGCGGTGTAATTCAGGGGACATTCAGCTCTCCAGAAGTTGCTCCTGTTTTTCACACTGGGGTAAAAATCATCTCACTCCCTCAAGTCGTCCTGTCCGCTTGGTGAAACTGTCTGTGACAGGTTCCAACGGCAGCTGCAGACCAGGAAGCAGGAGGAGTCTGAGGCCGTTTGTCAGACGTGAACTTACGCGAATGACGCACGAAGAAGCCATTAGTAGATCGTCCAGAAGTAAGACGTGTCTGGGGAACCCGGGGCAGAGCGTTCAGCCGCTTCTTCTGAAGACGTTCCCACCATTTCCTCACTTGGAAGTTTACCGGTTTGTGTCTCCCGGAGGACATGTCAGTTCCGGGAGACACAAACCATGTGCGGAAAATTTGCATTCTCACATACAGCTCCTCCGGGGAAGTTCAGGGAAAAAGTCCAGACTTCAGGACGTGTCTGAGAGCAGCTTGTGTGTGCCCGGTCAGGATCTGAGAATTTACAGCTCACAGCAACTATTAATATATCATCAGCGTCAATAGCGCCACGCATTAGTTCATCTTTATCGCCTGGAACATCACTGTCACCCCTGAATGTCTCGCCGAACCCTGTTTCGAAAATCTGACAGTCGGATATTCACATTGAACGAGCAAATCTGATTCGAAAGTTGGTCACCGCCTGAGTGATTAATATTAAGTTATGTTAGTGTGACTATATAATCTTCACACCTCGCCTGTGAATTTTCACACAGCTCAACAATCCTGATCACATATTCAAGGAAGAACAACTCGTTGGTCCTCCGGATCAGTGATGAGTCATGTCAGTTACTGAGGAAAAATACACCTTTTTTGGAACGCATAGTTCATTGGCAGCATTTACATCACCCAAATGTTTGGGTCACAATGTACATCCCCCTTCAGATGCAGTCTGCACGACATGTTCTGAAAAATGGTTTATAGTGTAGACGTCGCTATTGCCAGAGTGGTTCTCCGCGTCATTTTGGTGCAAGTCCAAGACGAGGCTCATAGTCTTCATTAGCAAATTAAAAGTTGAAGTTTCTGCCCATTAAAGTGACGCAGCATTTTAATATTTTCCTTTTAAAACTCTGTTAGTATTTGAAGTTGAAGTTTCATAACTGACTTTGGGGAGAGCAGTGATTGACAAAATATTGGTGTAAGACTGAACCGAACCAAATGTTCTAGTCAATTCGTGCAAACTTTTGTTTTTTCGCCGATTGTGTATAATTTAAAAAAAATTGCAAATGTGATATGAAAGTTTTTGCTGTTAAAAGTCCAACCCTTCGCGTGAATTAAGTCCACCATGAGGCTACAAGCATCAAAACTGCACAATTGGACAGTCCCTTAACAAGGTTATTGATTTTATGTTTCTGAGGGCGGCATACGCCTTCTTTAATTCAATCACCAAACATAGAGAGATGACATTGAGCAAATAAGAGAGAGAGAGAGAGAGAGAGAGAGAGAGAGAGAGAGAGAGATGGAGGTGACATTCAACAAAGAAAAGAAGTTGGACACAGACCGGCGACATTGATGTTCATGGTTTGTGCCACGTTGACATGGAACAGTTAGCGAATCTGCGCTGGTGCCCGACCTCTGACCTCTGGGCGTTACTACAACCTACACACATCTGGAAAGTGCCACGAATATGAATATAAAACGAGTGCCCCCCCCCCTCCGCTGCATATACAACCTGCACGCCGACTACTCTGTTTATATCAACAGCAACAGTTAATACGCATCCGAACCCCCGTTACAGACATTTAACCACGATCACTCTTTGTCTTGCACAGCTGCCGCTGCTGATTAAAAAAAAGACATAAATTTGCGTTTTAGCTGCAGAGAGGAGCAGACGGCCTGCGCAGTACAAAGCACTTAGCCACTCAAACTCCTCAGGTTATTTGCATAACAAACCGACCTTAACAAATAATATTCCCCGATATGAAAGTATAATTGATACTTGTTGGAGAACAGATCACTGGTGGGCATGAAGGTGATGAAAGAATCTTTTGTTTTTTCACCTACAATTCCCCCTTTTCCCTTCCGCACCGGTCCATTATACAGTCACTTCAACTAATTTGCAGCTCAGAGTCCCGTCGATACGCCGACTAACGCAGACAGACGGCAGTGGCGTGCACCTCGAGTTGTTCCGTCTTCCGTATTGATTATCTTTGTCAACATGCGAGTTAAGCGACCGCATCAATTACCCTTTGTCTCGAGCAAAGGCAAAATGATTTCTCTCGCCTCTTTGCGGGAGACTCCGCCGATAAATAACACCTTCATTCATCTTGACCTCGGGCCTCCTCATTTGACTCCCTCTGCCTTCTGGCTGCAGAGAAGAAAAACATGGGGGGATTTGAAATATGCATTCGCTGCCTCTAAATGCAAATTGGGCACGAAGGGGAGCAGAGATTGCTCCGGCTTGCGGGACTTTTCCTTAAAGAGTTTAGTGATGGCACGGCCGCATCGTTTCACTTCAGTAACGGGGTGTTACATGCAAAACTCTTTGTAAGACCTGGCATACAATATAGGGAATGCTAGTAATATACATGCTTTATTTGTAATTTCATATTCAGAGTACTATTATAATAATAAGGTTTAACTGGTATTGAGTGCCAAAAGCATGTTTTATAATTTTCACTATCCTATCAATCTATAAATTGTTTGTAGTAACACAACACCCTAAAAATGTTCCCAGAGCCCAAGATGACGCCTTGAGATAGTTTGTTTTGTAATCTCAAAAGAGGACGCCTCTTGGGTGAGAGGTGAAACATCTTCAAGAAACCACAACCAAGTCCAGTTGTTCCTGATTCAACACAAATAAACAAGATGAAGTCATTGTCATTAATAAAAAAAAACTGAAGAATGATTGATTTATGATGTTTTGGATCGGATTGGTCCATATGCAGCTGATCGCCTGATTGGCCTTTTTGCTTCCAAGTCCGATCACCTCGTTAATTTCTGGCCATGAAATCCCAAAGGAAACTACCTGGCTCAACACTTTGTGTGCGTGTGGCCGAGAGCAAGCTGCCTAGCGTGCATCCCCCCCCCCCCCCCCCCCCTTCATCGGCCAGGGGAAGCTCGTGCACAACACGGTACAAAAAGACAAAATGTCGGCGCTGCACAAGTGTGTGACGTGGCTGTAACATATGCCATCTGCAACGTATGCCAGGATAAAAAGTGTCTTGTGGTGGGGAAGCCAGGTGAGAACTTTCTGCCGTCCGTATGACGGCGATAGTCTGAAGGCAAAAAGCAATTACCAATTTCTCTTCTTACTGTCCAGTCAGTCACATGGCATTTGTTGCCTAGGTTATGCTGCAAATTAGCGGGCGAACTAGCCTATAATACTCGTCTGCTTTACTAGCTGCTGCAACAAAATTAAACGAATAAAAAAGAAGTCACCGGTATTGGCGGATATTGCTCACAAACAATTGGGATCGGAAGCAAAAAGGCATAGCTATTCTCAAAAATGTCTCTTTTTCTTTCAAGAAATAGTATACCTTACAATTCTATTCTATTCTATTTGACTCTGTTCTGTTCTCGTGTGCGTGCCGCAATGCTGCTGCTCTGAGCCGTAGACCTGCACGGCTCAGCATATGATTGAACATAATGGCCCATTATTTATTTGCTGGTCGAAAGTGGGCCCTTTGCCAGCCTCTCCAGGGTTCCTGCTGTGGACATATGGTCTCACAGATAGCCATGCTGGATATTAAGGACTGTGTCACTGTTGTTGCAAAAGGAAAAAGGGAGGAGAGGAAATATCCAGTAATGAGTGAGAGGACGCACATCACTGGTTTTACCTCACCTTGAGAAAGACTGCGGAGGGAGCGCCTCACAAGGAATTTTAATCAGCTTTCATTTCAAAGTGATGTTGAACTAATCTCAAAATGCATGGTGAATAATAAGGAGCATAAATGAATAATCATTTAGTCTTTAAATGTATTGCCAAAATTAAAAAACGGGCAATAAATGTCCATCACAATTTCCCAGAGGCCAAGATTTGATCTTAGAATGTGTTTGTTTTGTCCAGCCCACTGTCAAAAAACACTAAGATAATTAATTTTGAATTATATATAATAGAGAAAATATTTAAGCTTATTATTGTGCTAATGTTAGCTCTTACCACAAAGCACTGAAGGGCTTAATTTAACTGAGTTGTTAGTTGGGTTGCTGCCTTAGTCCTAATGCTTCAAAGTGCGTCAATCAACAGTGTAATTGATTAATCGACTAATCTATCACTGCTGCAAACACTTACATTCATATCGCCTGTTGTCTTCGGCCATCGGTACTTAACCCAAAGATATTGAGTTTGACAAACACAAAAAAAAAGTCAGAAATCATAAACTGTTTTGACAAGACCAAGAATTGTTTCTCAATTCGTCAAAATCGCTCTCCGCCTTTTCCGTCCCGCAGCGTTCCTCTTTCAATTTAAACTTCATCACATCGCGGTAGGCTGACGAAGCGTCCGCGCTCCTTCAAACCCATACTTGACGTTGCGCTCGGGAGCCGAAGCAAACTGACCACGGGAAGGAGAACGATTATGGTCCAGGCGTGACACGCGTCCTCTGGATGTCACACACTGGACGCGAGCGTGCGTCACGACCCCGCAGATCCGACCTGTTTTCCTGTTTGTATATTTTCCTCCTGGATGTTCTCCTTTGACTTAATTTCCGACAGTTTTACGCTGCACGACAGCAGCTCTGATAGAAAACCCCACTGAGAGATGGAGCGAGCAAACGAGGGATGGGGATGAGCGGAGAAGGAGCTAAAGCACGGGAAAAGGCAGAGAGAGAGAGACGATGAACCCAGTTGTTTGCCCCCTGTACTTTGATATATGGAGCAGAGAGCCAATAAGTGTCAGGTCCCTCCCACCAGGAGCCATTTTAACAAGCTCTTATTATTTGAGTGGCTGTTAGCAGGCTTGTAATCACAATGTGTGAACGCAGTGTGGAATTTAAATTACAACACTTTTGTAGATAAACAGAGGTTAAGAGAATATAGCAAACCTCCCCCCATTAGCATCAACAGATGTGAGCCTTCTGTCTAAATCTGAGGATTTCGCTCGCCAAAAAAATACACTTTTATATTCCGATTCTTTTAAGGCTTTGTCTTGCATCGTTTCACAAGGAAGGGAAAGGATGAAAAGAAATACAGGAGTTGGCATTCAGACATCTCGCCGGTCACGAGCCAGATTCAATATTCGCACTGCAAACACTCGGCTACACTGCAAACATACAGTGTAATGTGTGCTCCGAGCCCCCGGTCCACCTGGACACGTCTGAGCCCTGACTACATCTCGGAATGAAAAAAAAGGAATTTTTCATTATAGCCCCTGCTGCGAAATCCACAGTACACACACGAGCATGAGGGAAACCTGATCCTTCGTATGAAATCTTCACTCCAACATTCTGCTCTAACTTTAGCCCTTAAGACAAATGCACAAAGGGGAGCATGTACAACTGACATCCTACCAGCCATGTATATTGACTTGAATATGAGGGTGGTCTCAGAACTACATTATTAAAATGTCTTTGTGTAGTACATGGCGTAGTTTCATAGATTATTAAAGGGTGAGGACCAAATATCAGCCTCCACTGACTCCAGTTTATATTCACAATCTTACACAGCGCCTATCATCACATGTACTTTAAGGATTTGCGTTCAACATAGGCACTGGGTTTAAATTATGGAAAGGTCATGTCTTTGGTTAAATGTTAATAAACACAGTGCTGTGTGAATGCTGGTTCGCACTGTTCCCACTCTGGGAAAATCACAGAATGCTGATTGGCTGAAAAGCAGAGTAGATCAAAGGACAGCGTGTGATGTCACAGCATTACAGCCAATCAAATAGCTGACCAGAGCGACACGATGAATTTGATTGCTAAAGTGTCTATGATGTCCCGACACATCAAAGGGAGTGATGACATCTTCCTCTCTTTGAGCTGCATAAAGATGTTAGTGATACTATCTTATAATACAAAACATAGCTCAGAATCTTCAGTGTGAAATATACAAAGCACAGTTGTAAGTTGATTCAGGCATTATTTGAATTGGCAGCGAGCAACAAGAACAATCATACACAGCCAGAGCAGTCTGCCAAGCTCCAGACTCTGATGGAGGAGAATGTAACCCTCGGCCAAGACAACAAGGCCCTGAACAGTGAAGTCGGTGACATCAACAAAGAAAACCATAACCTCAGAAAGGTCATCAGTGGTCTTCGGAAAGACATTGAGTGCTATAAGAATAAGAAAAAAAGCGTTATCCAAACAGAAAATGACGTGTTACAAGCTGAAAATAAGGCCCTGCAAAAACAAGTTGGCATTCTGTGCCATGAAAATGATGATCTGAAACAAGAAAGCCTGTATTTGGACAATCAAAACAGTGCTATGGAAAAGACCATGGACGAGATGACACGACAAAACGGGGATCTACAAAAAGACATTCAGGAAATCAACAAAGTCCTGCATGAAGTATTTGAGTATGATAAAGTCCAGTTACAGGAACTTCAAGAGGTGGATGAAAAGTTAGATACTTCACAAGAAGATCTTCAAGAAAAGGTTAACGTGCTCAAAGATATTGTGCAAAAGCTAAAAGGGTTTCAGAACAAAGGCAATGCGATGGCGCAAGAAATTGAGTCAACGAAAAAAAGCAACGAGGATCTGGAAAGAAAATTTAAAGTCTTGGCTTGCAATTATAATGCAGTGAACCAAAAATGTGGGGACTTGCAACAGAAGGCCACAAATGTTGTGCAAAAAATTCAGTTGTGTCTACACAGCTACTACTCATTGGAGCAAGAGAATAAATCCATGATCAACCAACATGAGAACTGGATGCAAGAGCTCAAGAAGGTCAAAGAAGAATTTTGTCAGAGAGAAGAAGTCACCGCCCAAAAGAATGAGGCTCTTCAAGAACAAGTCCTGGTGCTCAAAACTATTGTGCAAGAACTCAAAGGGTTTGGACAAGAAAATGAGTCAATGAAAAACTGCAATGCGGTCTTGGAAAGCAAACTTAGAACCGTTGAATGTAACTATAATGAAACTACACAAAAGTGTGGGGACTTGCAAGAGGAGGCCAAAACTGTTGGTCAAGATCTTGAGTTGTGTGGGCACAACTATTTCACAATAAAGCAAGAGAATGAATCCATGAGCAAACAAAATGAGACCATGAAACAAGAGCTCAGGAAGGTCAAAGAAGAATTATGTCAGAGAGAAAAAGTCATTGCACAAAAGAATGACGCTCTTCAAGAACAAGCTCAGGTGCTCATGAATGTTGTCCAAGAACTAAAGAGTTTGAACACAAACATTATGTCATGGCGCAAGAAAATGAGGCAATGAAAAACCGCAATGAGGCCTTGGAGAGCAAACTTGAGGTCTTTGAATGCAACTATAATGAAATGAAACAAAAGTGTGGGGACCTGCAACAGGAGGCCAACAAATGCTGTACACTTTCTTCAGTTCAGTCAGGACCACTATAGTCAAAATTAATTAATTTCAATAATCACAGTTAGTTATATTTGGCGGTATGGCACTATTCTGGGACCTCCCCGCCCTTCCGCATGGATATGTGGAAAGCCTGAGATAGGGAGAGCACATCTACCTACCATTCCATGCGCCTTAATGAAAAGCGAGGCAGGGAGTGCTGCAGCCAAAAAACTCCCAAAACAACCATGCCTGGCAAACCTAGCCTCCCTTCCACGTGCATATGTGGAATGTCTGAGGCAGGGAGAACACACCTACCTACCCTCCCATGAGCCTTCATGGAAAGTGAGGCAGGGAGTGCAGCAGCTAAAGAACCCCAAATTACCATGTCAGACAAAACTGCCTGGGAAGGCCAGCATGAGGAGTTAACTACATAAGAAAAGCCAAGTAGCCAAAATGACATGGAATAAAGCCATTAAACCTACACCAACATCTATCTGAGGTAGCAGCTGAAAATTAATACAGAAAGCTGGGATATTGCATGGATATTGGGCTGGATTGCATAATATTCCACACATGAATATGTCTAAGTGTCCGCCATATGTTGCAACATGTGATGTTTATGTTTCGATTCAAGACTAGTTAAATGCAGCGATAATTAAATGACACAAGTGTGGGGACTTGCAACATGAGGCCATTTAGTTTTGTGGGCACAACTATTGCACAATAAAGCAAGAGAATGAATCCATGAGCAAACAACATGATGCCTTGAAACAAGAGCTCAAGAAGGTCAAAGAAGAATATTGTCAGAGAGGAGTCGTTGCACAAAAGTCTCTTCACCAACAAGCAAGAACTAAACAATGACAAAGGAAGCTGAGACTTTGACCCAGCAAAACAAGGCATTAATGAAGGAAAAGGAGGACCAGTCCCTTAGATAAAGGTCTAGAATGGCTAGCCGTTATATAAAGGGCTGTGGGCGACAAGTAAACCTAACCTAACTTAACTTGAGAAGACTATGGCCAGATTTTCAAGGTGCCAGCAGAGTCAGAGAACTGACTGCCTCGGATGTCACCCTCAATGCATTTCCGCCTTTTCCAGAAAGACAAGCCACAACATTAAAATGCAGGAGATGGCCTGGGTCAGTCGTCACTAGCATGCAGGAGGCAGATCATGACGATAATTCAGCTGTTTTTTAATTTCATTATCGGTTACAATTAATAACAACACTACATCTATAAGTGTCACTATTATTGTTAGCATTATTAGAACGAGTCTGACAGTGCTTAAAAACACTCTTCTCTCTCTCTCTCTCAATCATCTCCCCGTCTTTCCACCAGCCTCTCATGTCTCCCCCATTTCACTCCTCAGCCCAACCGGTCGAGGCAGATGGCCGCCCACACCGAGTCGGGTTCTGCCTGGGGTTTCTCTCTCCTAAAAGGAAGTTTTTTTCTCTCTCTCCACAGTGGCCAAATGCTGATTGGCTGTGGATTAAAAAGTGCTGTGAAATGTACAGACATGTTCAATTCAAATGCTATCCAGATTTTTGTTTTGGTGGAGGTATGAATAATAAATTACATTTCTGGATTTCTGTGTTTTTTGAATGGCACATTAGAGTATATATAATATGTATATAATTTATAATGCAGTTTCTGACAAGATTTTGAAAGGTTAGTCTTCCGTCCAGATAAGTGAGAAGAGAATGGGAATAGTTGGCCGTCTTTACAAAAATGTGCAACCAAACGGTAAAACTGTGTTTCACACTTCAGGGGCTGGAGTTTAAACTGCAATTAAATTTAGATATGGATCTTATTCAAAACCAAGCGACCAAAACTACCTACATACTATTGGAAGTACTGGTGAGATATATTAAAACTTTGCTGCCTGGCTAATTCTCACAGTTCTCAAACACGACACCAGTGAAATGAGAGTCAGTGTTGGAGAGTCTTATTCACTAACTACACTAGGCGAACAGGTGGTGTGGATTTGAAACGGCAGGGTATCATCTCAAAGTGACGAGTCTTCTTTTTGCGAGCTAATGGAAGTGGATTTATGGGTCAGAGCACAACTTGTCGTGAGAAAACATCAGAGGTGAGACGTACTGTAGTATGCTGCTGTTTGTTTTTGCTCTTCTTCGGCTGCTGGTTCGGCAAACCGTTGGTAGTGGAGTTGGAATCCGTGGACTCTGAGCTTTTTATGATCATCATCTCCGGCTTCCTGGACTCGAACAGTCGGTGTATTTATGCGAAATGCAAATGAAGTTGCTCGGTGTTGGAGTTGTGCCTCGTGTAGGTGAAAATGGGTTAATGTGGGCGTTTACCCAAGCTTTTATCAGCTACAGGCAAATGGTGTATGGCTATATTGCTACATGCTTTAGCATGCCTTTATATGACTTCTTTCACTAGACTCACGATCTGCCCCCGGTACCGGGGGAGCTTGGGTTTTGAAGCATCAGGGGACTGACGAGTCAAGAACTTGAAATCACAGACAAAGAAACAGTGAGAGGAGCAGAGGCAGAGATGGGAGGGGGGGAGGGAGGGGGGCAGGGATTCAGAGAAGAAAAGGGGAGTTTGATGCAACTGTTGTGTTGTAGTCCTGCAGTCCTCGGGGTAGATCCAAGAGACACATCTCTGTGACAGCAGGTTAGACTGTGTGCGCGCGTGTGTGAGTGTGTGTGTGTGTGTGTGTGTGTGTGTGTATGTGTGTGTGTGAATGCACTCAGCTGAAGCAATGCGCTTGACTAGGCACCATCACTTGACTTTGAGGACCCGAGCGCGCGCGCACACACACACACACACACACACACACACACACAGACACACACACACACACACACACACACAGACACACACACAGACACACGCGCACACACACACACACACACACACACACAGACACACACACACAGACACACACACACACACACACACACACACACACACACAGACACACACACAGACACACGCGCACACACACACACACACACACAGACACACACACACAAACACACAGTATCTTCAAGGCACAGGGGATAAGCGCTGTGGATAACACTGCTGACTCTCTAAAATTTCCTCTGTGGGTGTATTTGAAGTTTATGTGAACTCCGTTGCAACTTTTGCATTGTACCACTTACATTGACGGTGAAGAGGGAGCTGAGACGGAAGGCAAAGCTTCTGATTTACCAGTCAATCCACGTTCCAACCCTCACCAGTGGTCATGAGCTTTGGGTAGACACTGCAAACGGCTCTGAAATGAGTTTTCTCTGCAGTGTGGCTTGGCCCGTCCTTACAGATACATCTATGGAGCCCTGGTGAGGTGGTTTTCGGAATCTGATTAGTTTGTCTCCTGGGCGACTTCCATTGAAGGTCTTTCGGGCATGTACAACTGAGCACCCAGGACAGACGCACAACGCACCGGGGATATTATAAATCTCATCTGTCTTCAGGATACCATAGGGGGAGAATGAAAATGTTGCAGGGGAGGGGGCTATACCTTTCTGAAACTGCTGCCTCCGCTACCCGACCCTGGATAGGCCGCAGAAAATGGATGGATTGACAGTTTTAACCCCTGTCCTTCCTCAAAGCCCCCCACAGAAACTGATCCTCCTCAGGTTTCTCCCTCAAGGAGCAAAGAGGTCAACAAACTTAGAAAT
This sequence comes from Scophthalmus maximus, assembly GCF_022379125.1. Classification (NCBI taxonomy): domain Eukaryota; kingdom Metazoa; phylum Chordata; class Actinopteri; order Pleuronectiformes; family Scophthalmidae; genus Scophthalmus; species Scophthalmus maximus. The sequence goes on from NC_061527.1 coordinate 5,058,969, forward strand.
CCCCCTCTGGGTCCAAGCGTATCTCTCTGAAATTGTTTTGGTATGCTTGGTTTACCTTAGCTTGCATGCAGAATTTACATAATCATCCTCACTGACTCAGAAAATAGCCGTGGTAGGTCACGGTGCAGGCGACCTTTTGGTGAACTGAACCTACAGCTCTCATCTCGATGAGATCTCTTCACTTTGGGCGACACAAATCCGACGGGTTCGTGAACAGAGAAATGGATGTTGAAGAGTGTTTCATGTCTGTCGGGTGCTTGCATTTGGATTTTTCAGCACCTCTCCAAAATATGTAAAAAAAAGGGCCTCTCAGAATTTGATTGCATAACAGGGGATCTAAAATGGTGCATGTTGAAGCATTTCACAAATATCCATTCCGCTGTTTGGAAGGGTAATAATCAGATTTAATGCTATGTATAAATGCTATTGTCATTTTTGTGGTAGACATCACCTTTGCCATGAATTAATCGATAGTCTCTGGTTAAATTCAAACATGTCTGTTATAACAATTTTTTAATTTTATGATACTGGATGGCAATTTCTCCTAGAATGTGGAAAGTAAACCCCAGGAACATCTTCTCAGAAAGACTAATGAAACAAATTCTAAATCAGAGAGTAACAGGCGCCAGTAGCACCTGTTTTCAGTCTTTAGAGAACCTTCTGTGTCCAGCTTCTACATTTTCTACCTTTGTTGGAAGAAATTGCATTTCTAGAGTTGCAATGTGACGCCATTTGGTTTTCTGTTGATAAATGTTCAAAGTTTCCGGTAACATCGGTGACATTCTTTGCCACAATCACTCCAGAATTGTGAAATGTTTAATGATTTGGCTATGAATAGTTTTAATTTTCTCATTTTCTTCCTAATGAGGATGCTGATTCCTGAAACAGATGTTGCAGGTCTGCAAGTAATGATCACTTTCATCACCAACTGTTTTCTTTATTAGTTGTTAATAGTTTGGTCTCTAAAGTGTCAGAGAATAGTGAAAATGATTAATGACCCCGATTAATGACCTGAAATGTCTTTTTTTGTGTAAACGGTCTAAAACCAAGAGATATTCAGTATTCAGTTACTAGCTAGTTGATACAAAGACGGCAACAAAATTCTCGCAATTTGACTTCCTGGAGTATGTCCTGTCAATTTTGATTTTTAAAATGGACTTAAATGATTTTCTTCATTGATTATTCAAATTTCTGCTGCTTAATTTTCGGTCTATCAATTGTTAGAACTGATATTTCCTCCATTGTATCGGTGCTGCAACAGAATCCTTAATAATTCAAAAGATCTTTATTGGTTGCAGACCACAAGGTGTAAGGGGGAAACCTACCTCTCAATGTGACTACTTGAAATTAAGATTGATCTTAGCAGATTTTATTTATTTATTAGCACCAACACAGAGCTCTGCAAAGGCTTCTTCCTCTCTGGGGACTCACCAGCAGCCACGTCCACTTGCACATTGCGGTCCGCAGTGTGTACGGTGGTGTTCGACTCCACACTGACATGTCCGTGCTTCATACTGCGCGAGCATGTGTCTCTTGGCCATGCTGCACATTGTGAGTGAAGCATAAGGTGTCTCGCTGAGCTCGCGGATGACTTCCAGGCTGCTTTCGGGACAAGAAACACGTGCCACCGGATTGACTCGCGGGTAGATTGAGGCTGTCATGGAGATGCAGCCGGGGCATGGTGGCATGTGGTCAGCTGGTATCACTCTTCTTGTCTGCCTGTTCTTCACTGTCTTTGTCTCCGTGTCTCCCGGGAGACGAGTGGAGAGACATGCTGACATGTGATAAACAGATCTGTGACTAATGGTCTGCCTTAATGGAATACAAATTAGACGATTAGACAACCTCATTTATGCCAAGCAAGGGAGCTCTGCTGACAAAATAATGCTTAAAACTTGAGTCGGCTAGATTTTAATGATCTCCTTACTGTATATCCCATCTGTTAAGTAGGGGCAATGGTATATTAAAACTCTGCTATGCTTTTTCCTGGAGAAATATTGATTGGCTTGTCCCGAGTAGAACGTCGGCTAAGTAAATTACATATTCATGTTCAGATTATCTTGTCAGTTTCAGACTTTGCTTTCTGTTTGATCCCACTGGAAAACCAACCTCATATTGTGCTGCTCTGATTTTTTTTTTTTAAAGTTCTACCATATGAAAAGGACCTTTTTTTAATGCAGAAATTACAGTAAGTCTTTATCCTTAAAGGACAAAGATTTTACTTGTCGACAAAAGACACAAAACAACAACAACAGTGTCCATATCTGAGTCTTCGAGATTTCCACCACACTTCACAAAAATTCCTACTGAGAAAATAAGAGGAAGAAGATACTGTGAGTTTTTGGCTACAGGAAAAATAACAATTAGTCATATCACTTTACAAGAACGATATAGAATATCAGCAGCCATACACTATTTAAATCGTTTGCCCTCAACGTCTCTCTTTGTTCGACAGACAGGCCAATTCAATCAATCGTCTGGGTAATCTTTACTCACAAATCACTTTTCAATGCAACTTGATAATCCAAAAGGTGACGACATTTTGTAAAACGGAAAATAATCAAGTTGGTCATGTATTTGTTTGTGTCAGGATGTCGGAGAAGGGTCCTCCTGTCTACACAGGAGGTAAACTTAAAGTTGTACAAACTTTGTATTTGGACAAGCGCTGTGGATAAAACCTATTTCTCAAGCATCAGTGCTTTTGTTTAAATTTGGACACCTCAACTGTATTCTTGCTTTGCTTTAATAGGTATGGTTGTATGGCAAGAGTCAAATCAGAAATCTGAATTTTAAAAAGTTTAATGACAGGGTAAGAAGTGCAGGATTAATGCTCTGCTCATGACGTTCAGTCTGACATATGCTTGTGCCGGTGACATCTAGCGGTAGGGAATATTGTCAAAATGTCAGTATGTGCTTGTTAGGGCCCGAGCGCCGACCAGCAGGAGGATGGCGAAGGCCCTCTTGTTTTCTTTCCCTTCTGAAGTTCAATATATGATAGAAACAGCACTAATGCTTTTTATAAAAATTCATAATTTGTCCGTATAATGTTTGCTTTAAAATTCGCATACTTGAATAAGTGGGCCGCATTCAGATCAATAATGATCGGTTTCTTCATGCAAAGATGTATAACTGTAGATTCAGCGGACCCTTTTTTGGCTTGATGCAGTCTGAAATACACAGAGGTGAGTATATTTCACTATACTTGTTCTTCTATCTCCACATTGCCTTCTCCATTCCCTCAAGCCGTCGTGCTGCTGTGGGTGTAATCTCTGTGAATAGGATGAGCTTATCGCCATTCGAGATACAGCATAGATGTACTTAGACGCACAATACACACTGTGGCCCACTTCCTTTCAGATGAGTTTTATTCAGCTGCTGAGTCCTTTTCAATCCGATCACATCGCAAATGATTTCAACACCCCACTTTGACTGAAATTAACATCAGTATCCAAATGCAAAAGAAATCCAAAATGGTCTTATTTTACTTTAAAATTTATTTGATGAAAAATGCGCTTTGGGGGATTTAGGCTTTAATGTCGGCGCTTGGAAATTAAATTTCGACATTTGGGTTTTTAATACTTCAGTGAGAATCCCGCAGTTGTGCCCGGTCTGATTTCTTGTCCCACCCGTCTTTCATTTCTTGACTGGCAGCTCAGAGATGCACACAGTGAAAACATTGGAAATCTCTTGATAATCTTGAAACCCTGGTGGATTTTGCCATGTAGTTTTGTGAGTCTGTGGGTTTCGTGACAGCTGAAGTTACTGTGACTTACAGTGCGCTGTAGATTCCACAGTAAAGGTTGAGCAGATGGTCAGATTTTGACTTTCAAACTAAGTGCATTTAAAGAGACAGTAAGTGATTCTGGAGAAGGCTTGTTCCTCTGTTTGTTGGTGTTGTGATTTTACTACTCTGGCTGGGTCGCGAACCCGCCAGCACGTCTGTCAACATGTCGACGAGTGATGTTCAGGGTGTTGTGCGGTGCGGTCCGCACCATTTCTTTTGCTCCCAATTTACGGAGCCTGGGCCGCTGGATTTTTTTTCCGGCGCGGGCAGAACCGACAGCTAACGGACGGTGAGGAAATATCCGCCGAGTTTTACGAAAACGTGTAGTGCTTTAGAATTGCTTACTGCCCCTTTAAGGCAAAAGTTTAGTGGTGCAGCTAGCAATTATTTTCATGATTGTATTATTTGATTAGTCCATAAAAGAAAAAGTCAAATGAACAAAAGTCAAATTAAGAAAAGTTCATCACAATATGTAAAGCCATTGAAAATTTCCTCAAATGTTAATGCGCTGTTCATTTTTCTTTTTCATGAATCATCATTTATATTTCCTTGGATTAACCTTTAATTCATTTATATTCCTGTTAAACAAAAGAGGACAAACGCTTCCTCATGTTATTCACCACATGTTCCACAGTGAACACATCGACTTTAATTTGTGCCTATACAGTAGCTATATCATCCTCGCCGTGCCCACTCATCTAGCCCTGTGATTTACCCACCCCCATCGACTTACCACACTTCCACTTGTACAAATGATCCATGGTGTGATGATGTCTAATGTGGCGTCTACAGGCGTCGGTGGTCTCTTTAAAAAAAACAGAGCATGTCAGTTGGAGGCATGTTCCCCTTGTGTTAATCACAAAGGCACAAAGGATTCTGCCACGGTGACAGACTGGATGCTTCACACAGCGTTTGTGTCTCTGAGCGAGCGTGTGCACGCGTGCTTGTATTTCTGTGTGTGTGTTTGCACGTTCTTTTTTGTAGTAGTGGCTGTGTCAAGTTAACTTTTCATCCAGCGAGAGAACGACAGGCTTCATCAGGGCTCACTTCTAAAAATAAGAACCCAATATGTTCTCTTTCATTTTTTTTGTTTGTGCCGTTCCCATTTTTCTAAAAAGACAATGAGTGATTTATTTATTTATTCATTTTAATACAGTGACTAGCAAACACCCTGTGTGTCTAAAAACTCAATATGTTGCAGTTATATTTATAGTGACAGGCCTCGGCTGTGACAAGCAATCGTGTTCTGTAGAACCACGGTACGTCTTCTGTGTTTTAAAGCCACAAACCTTCACTGCGTCTTTAAAACATCGTCTTGTGTTGACGGGTCTGCTCTGTTTGACTGTTGTATTGAATTATCCAACATGTAATGTGTCCAAGTGACATATTGTTGGATAATCCAATACATGGTCATCAAACTATACTATTCTAAAGAAATTACACATTAAAGAAGTAGCATTTATTCATTTTTTGTACTTTTTTCTTTTTGGCAGCGAGAACAAAGCCGCAAACTGTCACAATGTGCAGGTATCAATCCAACAGGCCTTTTTCAGTGTCTGACAAGCTGAGATGGAGGGTTCCTGTAGGACAGTGGTGCTTGTGTTATTTTTCTCCAGCAGTGGCGGCACAATCGTCCCCTTTTCATCAAGTGAAATCGGGACACCACAAAAGTTTCTGGGTCAAGGCAGTTAACAGCAGACGCGAGAGGGGGATGACAGGAGAGGTGAAATCGGAGGGTTGGCGAGGGGCTCGCTGGAAAAAGACGGAGTAGGAAAACAAAGACAGGGACCGGGAACTCTGAGATTGAGTGCGGGGTGTTTGTGTGTGGTTCCATGGGAAACCGTGACACAGATAAGTGCTCATGTGTGACAGCTCGGTTCCTGTTTTTAACACGGCCGCCCCCGTGCCTCTCCCAGCTTCCATTCACAACTGCGACGTGTCAGCAACCGGAAAAACAACCTGACACCTCAAGCCGCTGGTTACATTCGTGCACACGTCTGATCGGACAGATCTGAAGAGCTGCGAGACCGCACTGCTTTGTGGGCACACTTGGCCCGAAAGCGTCCTTTTCCCTCTGATGGATTCAATGCAGCTCTTTGTCTGTCTGCCACCTGTTGTCGGGGCGTCCTCTGTCCGTGCTTTGCTGCTGGTGCTTTGGTTTGCGTTGGTGCTGATTTTGTTTGATTTTTGGTTGAGATGTTCCGAAATCGGAAAATGTCCCAGGTACTGCAGAAAAATATCGGATCGGGCAGCGGCTTAAGCCCGAATCGACGTACCGATGCGATACCACGGCGTTAAAGTAATCCCACCCACACAAAACAGAACTTCCCAGCAGGAAACATTGCCAAATTGCTGACATTTTCGCTAGCTTTTGCTTAAGCTTCACTTGTGCGTCACTCCAAAACAGCAGTTGTGCCATAGGGATGCTGGCAAAGAAGAAAGTAGACAGTAAAAGAAGTTTTTATGGCATCCATTATCTGTATCTGTTCTTCGAAGGCTTTAACCTGAGCCAGGGCATACAACCATTGCAATCCTCACTCCCATACAGGGTTAGCACCAAACAGCTGTTTAATATACCTTGCATAAGTTGTTATTTTTTTTAAAAATGGTATAGGAACACATTTGTGGCCACTTGGAGGCAGTGGGATGCGCTGTTAGCAACGTTGGCATGTATTTGACACTTTCAAAGCCTCTCTCAAAACCCACGACAACTCCGCTCACAAGTGCCTGCCCACTGTGACATCACTGCTGATGTCACCAGGAGTATAGATACAGGAAGTGTTCGAGCACCTCCCCCTTTTGTTCCTGGAGCACATGGCTGGACAGGCGAGTACCCCCCCCCCCCAAAGAAAGGATAGATTAATTTAGGAGAAACTGAACCAATATACACTCACTTAAACTTTGTACCTGTCGGGTTTTTATTCAATGAAGTTCGAATGTGAACTGTAACGTAAGAAAATGCAAAACAGAATCAAACATAGGATATTGTGTCTGCGACTTACAACTTTCGGTGATACTAGGGTGAAACAAACAATTAGCAAGCATGGTAACATTTTATGAACTATGGCAGCGGAAAAAAAGGGGACATAAGGCGTGTTCTCACTCACTTCACAGTTAATGATACACAAGGACCGAGAACCCCCATGTGTCAAATGTTTTAGTGCAGCGCACAGAGGAGGAGGAAATGAATACCAGTTATTAGCAGAAGTTAACAGAGGATGAAGGACTGACAGTTTTTCTACTGACTCATAGTTCTGTCATGGTGCAGATGTTGTCGGCAGACAGACGTACCGTGGTGCAAATATAGTAGATGATGCAAATGGCAAACAAAAATGTCTTGACCTTAAAGCTAGAAGCACACGGGTCATTTTAACAGTGGTTGAGGTTGTACTGACATGAGTATTGGGAATAAATGTTTTCTTGCATGTCATCTTGATGGAAATTTATCCAGTAAGGGCTTCTCCAATTATTTTACAAATAGGGTAAACAGAAACAGTTATTGTGGAGCATCATAGCTTCGTCATATACTTTATACTCATATACTTTTAAAGCACATATTTAAAACTCATTTGGAGCCAGTGGGGCTTCCATTTTTTGGGGGGCATTTTATATAAATCTGTCTCTTGTGAATCTCTTAAATTCATGGAGGTGTAGCACTAAATTGTTGCAGTACTCCTGTAAACTACACTACTTCTGTAGTGCACGAAATGTTTTATTTCCAAGACATGCCCATGAATACCTCTATATTTGCAGGTATGACAAACTGTGTTGTAAGCTGTTTCCACTCCAAGTATCTTAAGCCATAGCACTGGATTTATATCACATCCAGATTGAACATTTCAGCTGATACATCCCGGCAGGTGCAGTATCACTGTGGGTGCTGCATGACGGCAGGATCTCGATCAGGTCAGACGATTTTATTCAGCATGTGAATTACAACATGCAGATTAATCAGACTGCATATGAAAATGTATAGTAGTCACCTGGTCTAAAAAATGGAAGCCAATGCAGAAGTGCGTGAAGCCTGTATTCTCTGGAATCACCAGCAGAGGGCGCCTCCACTGGTTGTTTCTATAGAAGGCGATGAGAAAATGACTTATAAAGTCAGTAAACATTTTCCTGAGGATTTTATGGCCTCGATCTCTACTTTCAAGTCTGCTCCGATACAGCACGATGCTCATTTTGTCCCATTTAGAGTAAAATAAACATGACATGACATTACAGTAAAGTATAGCTGTATTCTCGTGATCTTTTTGACACCAAGTCATTTAGAGAGCACTGCGCCGTTCAGTATATCTGGAACTGCACACATACTGTATCTAACAAGAGTGTGTTTGTCCCGATCAAGATAAGTGGATTAAAAGAAAAATCCCCTAAACCAAACTCCCTCTTTAAATCACATCATTAGTGTCCCACTACAGTGAAAGAAAAAGTAATATCGTCGACAACATTTGCATCTGGTATAGATCTGCTGGTGTCGTCGTATAGTGATGGTATAGTCTTGTCTTTTTTGCTGATACAATGTGGTTTTGAACTGCTGAGCAGACTCCTTTGAGACAACAGGGGCAGCCCATTAGCCAGTAGCTTCAGATTGATGTTGAATGTAGAAATTATTGGGGGAGATTTCTGCGGGCGGAATACAGTGCATGTGCAGCTCAGTGCGGCTGAAGGGCAGCGTGTGCAGATCAGAGCAGCTCTGAGATGCCATTGGTTAAACTGGATGTAGGGACGCTCTTGTGGATAGGTAGAGGTGGAATATAACTATGTGCATTTAATCAATCACTATATTGTACATTTGGTGCAAATTTCTACAACATTACATTTTTTTTTTTTAGAGAGAATGAATGTCCTTGTTACATGTTAAATTTGAACCAGACAACACACCAAACACGATGGCATGATAGCACTGTAAAATACAGTCCTGTGCTAAAGATTAAACTATAGTGCGACTACATTATATTGTCATTATTTACTCTATTGATTGATTCATTTATAAAGGTCATCTGCTCCTCGTCTTCAGCACCGGCGCGGCAGAACTCAAAAATATTCAGTTTATGATATGAAGCGGAAATTTATACATAAATATTTACTTTTATTTCTGATTCTTATTTCACTGGTAATACCTCTATACTTAAATCAAAACTCATCCCTGTTTTTATAACCCACTTTTATTCAAGAAAAACTTTCTCCACCACAAACTAAAGTTTTTAACCTCTTTCATGCCTTTCGTCTTCCTTTCCAGGCTATTGAGCGTTTGAGTTTAATTGCATAATAAATGTTGGCCCAGCTTTTGTGTGGAGGTTTTTGCCTTTCTATTTTTTCTTCAGGTTTTCAGACCACTCTGCCCTGTCTGGTAATTGTCTCCATAATTGATTTTTGGGAGCATGCGAGGTTGGGTTCAAAAGAAAAGCTGCTCTACGCGAGTCCTGCAGAGTTTGTGTGTTTTGAGCGTGTGCACATCTGTGAATCCTCCGTATATATATTCGATTTGTGCAGGTGCACACATCTGTGTCAGAATGCTTGTGGCCTCGACTCGGTTGTCCTTCTGTGGTGAGTCATTCCACTCAAGCGGCTGATTGGTCAGCGACGGCTCCGCGGGCGGTATGACGTCTTTCACTCCGGGGGGGGCATTTAGTGTACGTTTCCTAGGTGTGTGTGTGTGTGTGTGTGTGTGTGTGTGTGTGTGTGTGTGTGTGTGTGTGTGTGTGTGTGTGTGTGTGTGTGTGTGTGTGTGTGTGTGTGTTATTTCGCAGTGCTTCCAGGCTTATACTGTCTCTCTCTAAGAGGCACGCGCACATACAGAAACACATGCGCACATAAACAACATTACTAACTTGCAGTGTCTGGGCTAATAAGGTTAAGAAGAACTGACCTCACTAGGTGTTTGACCACTGGTGTACATCACACACTCGTAAAGACGACGGGAGAGAGAAAGAGAAAGAGAGAAAGGGAAGGGGGCATTGAAATAGTAAAATGACTTCTAATTCAGCGTCTGCGATGGAAATACTTTCATTTCTCTCTGGTGGGCCACAACGATGCTTTAACAGCCGGTTTGACTGCTATAAAAGCGCACAGATTTACCTGCTGTTTCCTCTGCCATAAAACTGCTTTTTTTCCTTTCCTTTCCTTTTTTCAGTGGTTGTTGCGTCGGTTTTGGGGGGGGGGCGCACCGCTGCGGGGGTGGAGGGCACATTAGAGCGATCACAGCCTCCAATGTGTCAAAAGTAATTAGGCTGATCGGAGAGCGTACCCTATTATGCACAGAGAGGTATGTGCTCTGTGCCGTTAATGAGACTGACGAGGAGACTCTAATAAGCTGAGCGCAGACCCTCGGCTACATGAAGGGCTCGTTCTCCTCATCACACTTATTGCCTTTTCAACTGAAAATGTACGTTCGCTGGCTCGGTCGCGTCGGAAGTGCCAACACATCCACGAGGAGCGGTGCTGAAACACGTAGCTGATTAATTATTATTATTATTATTATTATTATTATTATTATTACATTCATTTAGCAGACGCTTTAGTCCAAAGCGACTTGCAATAGGTGCATTCAAACATGGGGATGTTACCCAAAGTGCAAAAGTTAACAAAGTGCATAAACATTCATGTTAATAATCTTTTAGTGAATCGATAGAGTTAATCTGCAATTTTCAGGCCTAAAATGCAAAACGTGTAAATGCTTCTTAAACGTGAGCACTTTGTTTTTCCGTTCGCCAAAATAAGCAGTTTGAGCATTCTCACTTCTTTTCTGACGTTTGATAGACTACACTACTAATTGAGCAAACCCGTCTTTTTCATATTGGAAGATATTTGGCTTCATCGTTTTAATTTTCTCACACCCACATTAGTCTCCGCCCGCGCTGGATCACGATGCTCAGGCCGTGCTCGGGATTTTAATAACTCGAGGTGATGAATCGCCGAGGTCTTCCCCAGAGCTCCTGCGCGTGACGGCGCAATCAATTTTCAATAAACAAAAAGAATTACCAGCCAAGTTTGCATATTGTGTGCTAAAAGTGCCTGTGACCAATAAGTGTGAGCCTGGGAAGTGGGAAAGTTGCTGGTGGGGTGGAGTTCGACTGGGCCCAGATATTGTTCGAGGTTTTTAAAAAAAAAAAAATTAAGCAAAAGCTCTAAATCAAATCCCCTTTTCTTGCGAGCTCTTGCTGGAAGGTACAACATGAGCTATTCCAACGTCTCCTCTACCAACACTGTGGATTTATTACCATTTGTTTCTCCTTTTTTTAAAAATTTATACTTTTGCCTCTCTTACACCCAAACTTCAAAGACCCCTCTGAACAGGAGAAATGGGCGAGGTCGAAATAAAGCAGGTCCCTCGTCTGCTGTGGCTCGGCGTTTTGAGAAAGCAGCGTTTTGAGAAAGCAGCGTTGACAACGCGCTGCACTAAACGCACAGATGCTACAAATTAGGGTAGTGACAGTTGTCACCGTTTGCACAAGCTCTGGTCCGGGATTTTTTGACGAGTCTGCTGCGGGGGGGGGGGGGTTTGCACGACAAGCATGTCGTTTTTTCCCCAAAACGACCTTCGCTCCCGAGGGAGAGCTGGAAAAACCGGGTTCTGCCGCAATTAGGCCTCCGTGCCGACGAAGAAGGAAGCACCCAAGGTGGAGTGGTGGGGCGGGGGGGGGGAGATAAAAGACCAGGAGGTGTGTAAGTGAAGGAGAGGATGAAGGTGGGGAGGGTGTGAGGAGGAGGAGGGGGGAGCAGATAATGAGGGCGACGGAATGAAAGAGTGCCAGAGGAGGAGAGGATGTCGGGAGGGGAGGGGAGGGGAGGGGTTGTTTGCCGGCGGCCGCCTCGTGGTGTGATGTTGCGTGGTGTCGTCGAACCCCCTCGCCGTGTTCTATTTCACCGGGGGGGGGGGGCGGGGGGGGCTCTACGTTAAGTGTGTGTGTGTCGCCAGCATGTCAGCAAACTCACGTTGGCGGCAGTGTTCCTCAGCTTGTCCGCTTAATGGATTGTTTATTTATTATTTTGGCATATATGTATGTATTTAGCTCACGCCCAAGTAACACGGTAGAGCTAAGAAACTTACTTCAGCGAAAATCCGGTGGTTATTTAAAGGACACTGAGAGGAGCAGGGGTGACATCTCCTGCTGCACAATCAGGACGTTTGTGATTCAAACACTATTTTGACTTTCTACGGACAGAAAATGAAAATGTATTTTTGTCCGGGATCTCCCAATTACGAGATCCTGATCCCGTAATTGGGAGATCTGTCCTCAGAATTGTGAGATGGTTTGTCATTCATTCAGTGAATGCAACGTGCTTCCGTAACTTTCGGAGTGATAAATGCATCTGTAACTCCACAAATCTGCAACTCTACTATCCCAAATTTCAATTTGAATGTGGCTTTCCACCGGCTCCCCGATTTCACTGCATGCACGGACATGTTAACGCAATGAATCTATTTTCCCTCTCATTTAATCCAATTAGCCAGCCCGTCAGACTTTGTGCACATACCAGACAGAAAGATGCTGAAAACTGTTCTTAGAGCAGCTGACATAGAAAAAGAAAAGAAAAAATACCCTCACCATTATCACAGCGGGATCTATAATATGACGAGACGTGTTTTACAATGAATGTTGCCATCTGGGATTTTGCTGTCAAGTCGCTTTTGTTGTTGAGTTGTCACACGGGCCGGCGTCTCCGCTTCCACGTACCTTTTGTCGCCGTCTGTATAATTAGCTCTCTGATGTGCGGAGCTGTGTCGGCGTGTCACCCGTTCCTGATTTAATCGCTGGATATGTGCGTGTGTGTGTGTGTGTGTGTGAGATCGACGCGGCAGACAGAGCTGCGGGTTCAAGTGGGGACACGGGGTCAGTGGCGGTATACCCACACTATACCTACTGGACAACAGAGTCCTCAGTTTAATTGTATGTAATTTATGCCAACTGACAATATTATGCAGTAACTCATTCAATACCTGCAATGTGTCATTTCAAATAAGACGTTTATGTCGGACCTTTTTGAAATACTAGTAGTGTGTATATATAAACACAAATCACATTCCTTCTTATAGCACAACATAAAATTCACATGCTACTTTTCTTAATAGCACGCATAATCAGACAGCAATATCTTTGTGAAGTGAATCCCCAGACCAATCGAAGTATGCGAAAGTGATATAAACATCCAATTTTTCAAGATGGCCGGTGGCCTCCGCACCCGCTCATTAATGTGCAACAAAGGCCCACAAGAGTTTGCTTTCATAAACGGTAAAGACGAGTGTCGGATGGTTGACAAAGTTGTGTCGTCTCTTCACTTTGTCCATCTCCAATAACATGGCCGTGATTTACCCGCGGCAAAATCAAAATTTTTGTTGTTCGGCTCAACTATTTGCTGTCCTACCAAAAGTCGGATGGGGTAATAAGTGTTTCACGTCTGTGTTAGCTAAGCGGACACACATTTTTTTTTAAGCTTGGTTCGGCAACTTGAAGTTGAAGTGGGACAACTAGCCATGGCCTTAAATGAAGGAATATGGCTTCCGGTGGCCCCGGAGCAATTGCATTTACAGTACACATTGTGCTTTGTTCGTTAGCCCAATACTTTTAACCAGTCAGCATACAATTATTATTATTATTATTACATTTAGTTTTTTGGGTTGGGGAGCTAACGTTAACCACTAGTGGCTGAAATGTCTCCACCCTCATAACTCAATTTGAGGAATTGGTAATTTCTCGCTGCTGTTTGTTGCCAACAGTTTTATTGTTGTAGAATAATACATTTTTCTATTGCTTTTATTCAATTTAATTTCATTATTTGTTTATTTGCTTTTATTCAATGTCGTCAAAGCACTATAAAAACCTGTTTTTAAAGGTGCTACATAAGTAAAGATTATTATTATTATTATTATTACTATATATGGTCATTTGTTCACAGATAACACTGAATGAGTGTTATGTCTCGGCACTGTCCAGTGAGGCAGTCCATAAAGACGGGGAGAAGAAGCCTTGCAGGGAAAATTTAAAAAAGGTGTGAAGTGGGATTGTGTGAATTGGAACGACATGCATCGCTGTGCAGTGTAGCCTTCCACAGTTGGTGCCTGGGCCGACTCTTAATTAAGCATACCTGTCGTCTCCCCGCAGCTCCCTCTGTTCACCTGTCTCTCTCTCTCGCTCACTGCCCCGTCTCTCTTCTTGTCTGACAGAGACGGTGATGGATACAAGGACAGCGACGGCCGAGCTCGGCTGGATATCGTTCCCTGCCAACGGAGTAAGAACACTGTGCAAAAGTGGTGTGTGTGTGTGTGTGTGTGTGTGTGTGTGTGTGTGTGTGTGTGTGTGTGTGTGTGTGTGTGTGTGTGTGTGTGTGTGTGTGTGTGTGTGTGTGTGTGTGTGTGTGTGTGTGTGTGTGTGTGTGTGTGTGTGTGTGTGTGTGTGTGTGTGTGTGTGTGTGTGTGTGTGCGCGCCCCCCCGCCCTTGGGGAAGGCAGTTTTAGTACACTGTACGGCGCTCCGTTAACAAATCTGTCAAAATCTTAAATACAGAGGCAAGGTGACCCAAATTAACCACAACCGATGCAGACTAGAATGGATTTCGGACAGATCGTCAAGGCGTGGCTCACGACACTCCTCAATGGACACACGGACGGAAAAGGAAGTGAAAATCAAATATACGATATCTTTGAATGAAACAGAATAGGGGTTTTCCAGCCACAGCAACTCCTTAGAATTTTTAAATGCTGGCTTGGCAACTAGCCGGTTACAGTGGTGTGTGTGTGTGTGTGTGTGTGTGTGTGTGTGTGTGTGTGTGTGTGTGTGTGTGTGTGTGTGTGTGTGTGTGTGTGTGTGTGTGTGTGTGTGTGTGTGTGTGTGTGTGTGTGTGTGTGTGTGTGTGTGTGTGTGTGTGTGTGTGTGTGTGTGTGTGTGTGAGAGAGAGAGAGAGATGAGTGGCTCTAATTGTGATGAATGGTCGTCCCTGTGCGGCACAGAACAAGGTGGAGGAGAGGAAAAAAAAAAGTAAATGAGGGAGGGGAGCGGGAGAGAGAGAGAGAGAGACAAAACAGGGGCAAGGGAGAGAGAAAGTTTAATTTGTGTCAGGTCTTGGCAAACCCATTAATCATTTGAGCCGCTCCTCTGCCCTCTTCCTTTGCTTCTTCCCCTCTCATTCATACCCTCTACCCTTTCATCACACACACACACACACACTGCCTAGTGGGAGGAGGTGAGCGGCTACGACGAGAACCTCAACACCATCAGGACGTACCAGGTGTGCAACGTGTTCGAGCCCAGCCAGAACAACTGGCTCCTCACAACCTACGTCGACCGGCGGGCGGCGCAGCGCATCTACGTGGAGATCCGCTTCACCGTGCGCGACTGTGCCTCCATCCCCAGCGTCCTGGGCTCCTGCAAGGAGACGTTCAACCTCTACTACCTGGAGACGGACCGGACCGTGTCGGAGGGCATCAAAGGGGTGGAGTACTGGGCCAACGCGCCCTTTCTGAAGGTAATGGAACCCAGACATTAGAGACCCTTTGAGCCTTCTCACTGGAAATTAACATTACAAAGTAAGAATTTACTTTGTAATGTCCTCGTTGGGCTGTGGTAGGCCGAGGGGGTTCACTTTGGCATGCTAAAGAGCAGCGCTGCATCACCCTGAGTCTGATCAGTTATATGTACTGGGGGGTTTGTGCGTCTTAGCTCATGAAAGGTCGTCAGAGAAGCATATGCAATCCCGAAAGCAACACTATACGCTGATGAAAATGTATTTCTTTTTGCAGTGTGGCGGAGTCACCCATCCAAGTGTTGAAACCTCCAGTCACCTCTGCTGCCGTTACCGGGGTCCATCGGGGAAATAGCCAATTATGACTAAATTCCACCGCAATAAAATTAAATGATGTGTGGTGGCAAGTGGATTTATTTAGTGTTACACAGTAGCCTCAAACATTACTTAATGAATATAAAATAGACCTAAAATGCACCGCTCCTTAAAGAACGGGGACAGAAGAGCCAAGGCGAGTTGGTCCATTTATTCATTTGCCCTCCCCCCGTCCTCCTCTCTCCCTTTGTGTCGCTGCCAGGTGGACACCATCGCGGCGGACGAGAGTTTCTCCCAGGTCGACTTTGGGGGCCGGCTGATGAAGGTGAACACGGAGGTCCGGAGCTTTGGGCCGCTGTCCAAAGGCAGGGGCTTCCACTTGGCCTTCCAGGATCTGGGCGCCTGCATGTCCCTGCTCGCCGTCAGGGTGTTCTACAAGAAGTGCCCCAGCGTGGTGCAGAACTTCGCCTTCTTCCCAGAGGTGCGGACGCACCGTCGAATTTGACAAAATCTGAGTTTGCTGTTGACAAAAAAACGCGTTGATGGACCCTTTTGTGTCGATTCTGCTTCCGCACAGACACTGACTGGGGCGGAGTCCACCTCATTAGTCATCGCCAGGGGGAGCTGCATTCCCAACGCCGAGGAGGTGGACGTGCCCATCAAGCTTTACTGCAACGGCGACGGAGAGTGGATGGTTCCCATCGGCAGCTGCAGCTGCAAGGCGGGTTATGAACCCGACAACGGCAACGTGTGTCGAGGTAAATCTATGCATTGATGAGGCCGCGCTGGAGCGGCTGAGCAAAAAAAAAACAAAAACGCGGTGCGAGCGGACTAAATTAATTGCTCTTCAATGACCGTGCGCGCAAACATGATGATATCTTGAGGCATGAGCTCACGGGGCGACGGCAAATCGATGTCCGGCACACGCGCGTCTGATAATCTGTCTCAGCAGGCGACATCTGAACGAGTGGACAACACAAGCACACAGGAGCTGACGTGACAAATAAACCACATGAATCGTGAACATATAACCGTGATCGACACGTCGGCAACCCTAATACACATCGCTGAGCTGCGTCAGAATGAAAGAAATGATGACGACCGCCGCGCAGATCATCTTTCGAACAACTCATTTCTCATTGGCTGTCACACATCGGCCCCATTTGAATCCCGACTCGGCCTGCGAGTCACCGATCGAGTCCGTGCTGAGTCACTTGTGTAGAAAAATGCAAATGATTTGTGTATCCAGGCGAGCAAGGCATGTCAGTTTTCTGGCATTCCTACAGTTAAACAAGCACAGGCATGTGTACATTAAGATGTATTTTGGGCCCAAGGGGGGGGGGGGGCGCAGCCCCCGATGTTCCATATGTTAATGTTAGCAGAAGCAGACTTGACTGAGCGAAGCACAGAAATAGCTCCTCTTCCCTCAGTGTGCCGTTTATCTCTACCTCTTTTTCTTCCTTTTTTTTTTTATATCTGGCCTCCTTCCCCATTTCCTCTCCAAAGTAATTCCCATCATTTCTTATTTTCCCTGGAGAGACTCATCCATTTTTCCCCTGTGTGTGTGTGTGTGTGCGTGTGTGTGCATGTGTGCGTGCGGGTGTGTGTGAGCGTGTGTGGGTGTGTGTGCGTGTGTGTGCGAGTGTGATGTATGTACATATGGTGAAATGATAAGTGAGGCCGCTTCATCCCATGTTAATTAGTTTAGCGTGTTCCAGCCAGATTAGTCCACTGCAAATTAGTCCTGGCCTGCCAGAGAGTGTCAGGCAGACAGAGGAGTATCAGATCAGAAAGGGAAAGAAAGAAAGGAAAGCCTTCTGAAAGGGTGGACTGCCAAGAAAGTAAAGAAGAAAAAAAAAAGGACAAACCACGGAGCGAGGGCTGAAACAAAAACCGAGAGATAAAAACGGAGTCGGCTGATTAATAACATTCTTTCAGACAGAAATATATGAAATGCACGGACTGAGACGGTAGCTTATCCTTTTGTGTCTCTCTGCGTACAAAAAAACTTGATGATGATATTTGGGGCGTTGAGAAGGTAAGCCAGACGTGATTCATACCAGACTGTGATTAAGTCTGAAAATTTTACAGCAATGTTGATTGCCATTGCAAAAGGAATTAAAGTGGAGTCCTTTCCTCTGGATATTGAAAAAATTATTGACCTCTTAAATCATTGCCCTTGAAAAACAACATGAGAAATGTAATCACATTTTCCTATCAATTATTATTCAAATAAATCACGTCTCTGTAATAATTGCATGAACTATCTTTAAATCTGCATTTGTATAAATAAATTACGATGAAGTAAGCTTAGGCGGCACGGTGGTGTAGTGGTCAGCGCTTTCGCCTCACAGCAAGAAGGCTCTGGGTTCGAGTCCCGGTTCTGTGTGGAGTTTGCACGTTCTCCCTGTGTGTGCGTGGGTTCTCTCCAGGTTCTCCGGCTTCCTCCCACAGTCCATAAACCTTTCTGACTGTGTGGAATATCAATTAAAATCCCTCATTTTTCATCAGCATGTCTTTTGCTATTATTCTGATATAGAATATTACACATAACTGATGGTGCGAGCACGATCCTAAACACACAAGAGAGTATAAAGAGGTAAAGCACATTGTGATGCCTTGTGATGCAGCGGTGTTTCTCTCAGCCTCGCTGTTTGTTCCTGGGGACGGGTCTAATTACTGCTGAGACTCCGCTCGCATTTTAAGATGGTGATGATCCAGGTGATTAACTCAGTTCTTGGTGTTTCCTGTTTTTTTTTTTTTTTTTTCTAACAGGATTCCACTTTGTTTACAGTATATTGGCACGGAGTAGTGTTACTCAGAGTCTAATGCGACCCGTGTTTATATTGTTTTTACAGTAACTCGCTACGAGAAAATCCGACTGGATTCAATGAGATTGGAATGCAGATTTTTTGGTCAGATCCTCATTCAAAGGCGAAACTCGCTGTGATATTCCCGGACGGCTAAATGTCCGTTGGAGTGTGCCGGCTGCAAACAGTCCCTGTCGACGTGACTTGACAGTTGTTGTTTTCTTGTGGTTCCGTGTCGACGTACGCCCGCGACGTTCCTCATTCAAAGCTTGTGTGATTTAAGCTTTCGCTGTGATTTAATGTGTCGCGGGACAACGCGCGGCCCGTCTGTCACCGACGAGCTGGCACCATTTTTTTGGTGTGCTCTTCTTCTGCCAGTCAGCTGATAACGACTTGGCAGGAAGCTGGATTCACTATTCGAACGGACGCTTATCTCTCTCTCTCTCTCTCTCTCTGTGTGTGTGTGTGTGTGTGTGTGTGTGTGTGTGTGTGTGTGTGTGTGTGTGTGTGTGTGTGTGTGTGTGTGTGTGTGTGTGTGTGTGTGTGTGTGTGTGTGTGTGTGTGTGTGTGTGTGTGTGTGTGTGTGTGTGTGTGTGTGTGTGTGTGTGTGTGTGTGTGTGTGTGTGTGTGTGTGTGTGTGTGTGTGTGTGTGTGTGTGTGAGGCCACAGACATGGTGTTCATTTTGCGCCAAACCAGCATATTGTGCAAACCATTCGGCTCAACCTCAAAGTTGTGTGTCACAAGTCAACAAATATTCAAAAGACTTACTTCAAATGCAGCACACTACAAATGTAAGCACTGCCATAAAATACACACAAACTACCCCGGCTGTGGACTCCAACAAGGCAAAGACTTTTTTTAAAAACCTGCAGGCGTTTAGCACACATAAACACACACATTTTGTTTTCCTATGGTTGTGAGGACACTCATTGATACATCGCGTTTCCTTAGCCCCTCACTCTAACCTCAACCATCTCAACCAAATGCTTAACCCCCAACCTTTACTGTAACCATGTGACCCTAGAACGGCACCATAATGTCCGTGCGATGCCAAAACATCCCCATCCCCGATGGTTTGGAACCAAATTCTGTCCTCACGACCACGGAAAGACGCACACACGTGCGTGTTTTTAATAATTGATCAGTGCGTCTGCTTGCCAACTTGTTATCCACATGGGCGCCGCATGACTAAAAGCACTGAGGGGATAAAGAGGAATAATCTATTTCTCACTCTTTGTCCTTTTTTTCCCCCTTTCTCTAGAAATCTGTGTTAGATGTCTCTCTCCTTTCTCCTTCAGTTTCACAGTCTGGTATGAATCAAAGATTTTTTTTTTTTCTCTCTTTGAGTTCTCAAGTTCTTCTTCAAACGCTCTCTTTCGAGTGGAAAACATCTGCACTACCCAAGCTATCTGTACCAGGGATAGAGCAGCTGCCATTAACTTCGGTTCAAAAGGCTCGCTGAATGTTACCGGCTGAATGCTGCGCTGTTCAAACTCTTCCATCAGTGGATTGATGTGTATCATACAAGTTTAACTCTCTAATAAGAGGTCACTATTGTCGAGTCAATGTTTCTGTCCAATCCATCCATCCATCCATCCATTGTCTACGCCGCTTCATCCTTTATCCAGCGAGGGGGCCGGCGCCAATCCCAGCTGACATTGGGCGAGAGGCGGGGTTCACCCTGGACAGGTCAATGTAGAGTCTCCCAATTAACCTAAAACCCCAAATCTGCGTGTCCTCGGACTGCAGGACGAAGCCGGAGTAGCCGGAGGGAAAACCTCGGCATGCACGGAGAGAGCAAGCACACGCCGCACAGAACGACCCCGGTTGGGTCGAAACCGGGACGCGAACCAAGAACCTTCTTCCTGCGAGGCGACAGCGCTGTAACCGCTACACCGCCGCGCAAACGCCCTCTCTCAAATCCGGATGTAGAGAGTTGCACATAACTGATCGTACGCGTGTGGGCCCGATCCTAAACACACACAAATTCATTTGCAGCGTTGGCAGTTTGAAATCCTCAGACAGCTCGGCATAGAAAGTAAGAGAGAGAGAGCGAGAGAGGGAGCAAGGGACCAAGACTTGTTGCCATGGTGACACGCCCCATGTGTATGAGGAAGGTTGTTGAATAAATGACCTTGACAAGCCAGATGCCTATCTGGGTATTCAAGACGCACACACACACACACACACACACACACACACACACACACAAACACACAAAAGAGGCACAAACCATTGACATGCAGCTTCAAAAGGAAAGGTAGACGTCTGAATGAAGAGAAACTAACAGAGAGAGACGGGCAGGAGAAAAAAGGCGGAGGACAAAGTGTCTCGCTAACAGAGATTGAGGAAAACATGCGGGCGAAACTGCAGCTGAAGGACGGACGCGGGGCGACATAACGGACAGTACGTCGGTATAATGTTCACTTTGGTTTTAAACAGATCTGCAGTACGTGAGCATCAAATCGACCGACGGTGATTTCCTTTCCGAGTTTGTTTTCCACTTTGATCCAGTTGGATGTAAAACAAAGCAAAAACCCACCAGAGCTTTCACTCCTGCTTCGCCTTTCACAGCCCTTTCGGTAATATCAGGGGTGTTTCTATTGTGTGGCGAGAAAACAAGGGCGGTGGCGCCGCGACAAAGATTCCCAGGCTGAAGTCAAACCGGGGACACGGTCGGCGTCTTAATCCCACTGGTTTACACGATGAAACTGTGGGTTGGTGGAAGATCGTCTTAAAACACCCACACACACACACACACACACACACACACACACACGTCATTCATATTGACGTCATTCATATTGACGATGATCGCCATCGACAGCTTTGTGGATGTGAACAGTTTGCGTGTTCAGGTGGAAATGGTTGAGGGGGGGGGCGGCGCTTGGTTTTAAGAGTTTGACAAATAGACACGGAGAAAGGAGCACCACTTCATGGTTACTGTCATTAGGGCCGTTACTCATCATTCATCCCGGCCCTCGAAAGAAAAAGTCGCCCTGCGCGTTCGTCTGCAGCACGTCACACCCGAGCTTTCACATCTCTGATCTCCCCTCACTTGGCTTTTATTGTGTAAGACACTCCCGCCCCCGCCCCCACCCCCGTCCCCCCCGTCCCCCTCCTCCTCCTTTCCACATTGACGACCAGTCAAAACTAAGAAGGGGCGGACTTCGACCTTGACGCTTAAGGGCGGAGGCTTTTCACGCTGCCTCCGAGCGAGGCCATCCGGAACGACTGTGCACACTTTTGCCTTCCGACACGGGTCGGACGTCGCATCCCGCCTGATGTGATGCCTCCATCTTGGGCGCGAGTCTCAGACCACTGCTCAGTTGAGATGGTGGAGAAGACTGAGTCGGGCCACTGTCGAGTTCCCAGAATGCACCTCGAAAAGCCTTTTGCCGACGTTGTCGCTGACTGACAGTTGTCGCTGCGGTTCCATTATTTAGCCTGGGACTTTGCATGCGTGCACTTGCCACATCACTGTTAGTTCTGCGACCAACAGTTCTGAAATTAATCAACAAATCCGTTTCTTTAAAATGTCAGAATACAGTGACAATGCCCATCACAATTTCGCAGAGCCCAAGCCGAGATATTCCCCTCGCGTGTTTCGTCCAAGTAGCGCCTGCTGCCGCCGACGTTGATTAAAAGCGCCTCTCGTCTCCTGCTGTTCTTCCCCCGAATGTTTTTGTCATTGTCTGTCATTTTGATTTCTGTCTTAGTTTCGATGTATTTCGCTCTTGGACAAAATCTGTCCGACCGTGAACCATTTTGATTTCAGTGACACAGATGCTCTTAACTTTTGACATTGTCATTTTTGGTCTTATATTATCTACGTGAGCATTAATTTCTTGCAGAGGAATAAAAAGAAATAGAAAGAAATTGAAAGCAAATCTGGAAAACGGTAACATTTAGAAAAGCCTCAGTCTTTTGGCAGAGCCTTTGTTTTTGTTTTTTATATTTCATTTCACACCTGTTTTTTTTTTTTTAACAAATAATCATAATTCAGAGTGTGTCTGCCCTCACAAGGGTGCCACTTATTGAATCATTTCTTTGAAATTTAAAACAGAAAAGCCTTTTTGGGATATAATATACTCTTCACTTCACTCGTGAGGTGTTTCCCTTGGGATGTTTGACCGTGTCCTCATGTTACATTTCACTTTTAAGTCAATCCGCTGTGACCTTTTTTCACTCCGGCTTCAAACTTGATGTAAGACCTTTTAATAGTTCACCTGTCACATACTCTCAGTCCTTGCTGTCAGTCTCACAGCCAGTCATAGTCGCGAGGAAGTAGAGTCGCAGCGTTGAGGCTTAGAAGGGTTCAGTCACCGACCAGCGTGGAAATGTTTAATGACTCACCTGAGCTTCCCTAATACAGTATTTATATGACTAACAAATAATTGAGAGGTGCTTTCACCTGACACATCAACATGGACTCTTTCTGTACCTGACTGGGTGAACAATTGCCCGACTTTTGTTGGGTGTGACTTTAGATTTTTGAACTAGAATATTGTTCCATCTTCTCTGAAAACTTAGAACTAACTTAGATTTGACTTGCTAGTGTATTCCATAATGTGATATAAAGTGTGATGCTATTTTGGCTAGTATTTTTTTTCAGAAGGACATATTACAAGTACATCCTAATAGATATTTTGGTCAAAGAACCAGAAACGTATACTTTCGAATACAGATTCTGCAGTAACACCGATGATTCTGGCCTGTGACATCATGTCCAGGCAAAGGTCAGACGTAGTTGCAATTAAAAATGCATGTCCAAAATTAAAAATGCAACAGAACTTGCGCTGGACCATCTGGCAACAAAGGGATGATGCATCTGTAGCATCAGAGACCTGCTATTTGCAGAGAGGATTCATGTGTGCTAACGTTCAATTATTCAGCCTTATATTTCAATGTGATATGTATTTGTCATACATGAAATGAGACAGTAGTTAGTACAGTAATGGCGATAAGTGAACATTTTCAATTACTTTAGTCTTTTGGGGATTTAGATTGACTCCATAATGCGCCCCATACTTTTCCAGAATGACATTGTTTCATAGTTTCCAGATCAGTTTCATTGGATGAACAGATATTTATTATTTAAGATTTAAGTTTTTTAATTGCATCTACAATTTCCATCCATTGGGATTGCACAGATTTAACATAAACATACGAATAAACCTTAATGTGATGCAAATGAGAGAAGTAATGTTCCGAGTTTTTCGTTCCAATAAATGGATACCAAGTCGCTTGAAAGACGCGAGTAGTCGCAAATCCAAATGGATGGAGATTTTTATATACAATTGAAATTCATAAATCTTTATTTGACGTGAATGAATTATAGGAATACATAATTCTTGAAATTGGAGGCTACATACAATATTTGACTTGCTATCTTCAGATGGTTGTTGGTATGCAATGGTCTTAATAGAGCCAACAGGAAAATGTTGGTTTAATTTTCAGAATTACTTGCAGAAGGATCCAGTCCACACACACGCACACACACACACACACACACACACACACACACACACACACACACACGCGCGCACACGCACGCACACGCACACGCACCCGTCTGACTTCCATTACTGCTGTAGTCATGTTCCAGGCATACCGCAGTGCAAATGATGAAACTGCATGTAGGCAAGCTGAATAACGAGAACGTGCTTCATGCTCAGCGTGAGCCGTCCCTGGGTGAATAAAAGTTTTGGGGGTAATAAAAGCTGTGGGACATCATTTTTTTAAAGAATGAATTCGTGTGCTTGGTTTCATAAAGGATAATTCAGTTGAAACCACATGGACATGAAACAACTCTGACCCAGATGAGGTAGCTGGAGGAATGGAGAAGCCGTAACTCACACACACTCACACACGCGCGCACACACACACAATGGTTTTTTGTGTATCTTGTCGGAACAAGATCATGAGCTGCAATCCCAGAAAATCCCCCCTCTGTGCTTTGTCAACTTCTTAGTACCAAGAATAACTCCGTTGGTACAATGCCGTCATAAAACAAAGTTTACCAAACGCTCTGCAAATCAAGACAAAAAGATAAATGACTTAAACTTATTCATGACATTTGGTTTGTGTTCTGGATAATATGCATTGTTTTTAACCTCCTCCTCCTCTCTCTCTCTCTCTGTCTCTTTACAGCTTGTCCTCAGGGAACCTTTAAGTCGTCACAGGGGGGAGGATTATGTCAGCAATGTCCGCTCAACAGTCGCTCCACCATCGAGGCCGCCACCCTCTGTGGCTGTCGGAACGGCTATTACCGCGGGGACATGGACAAACCTGAGGACGTGTGCACCAGTGAGTCAGTCTCTTTCTCTCTGTCTCTGTCAAACGAACCCCTACTACATACACGAAGCAAAAACACGTCCGCAATAAACCCGACAATGATGTAGCGGCGTGCGATTATGCTTTAGGATGGTCAATAACGCAGATCTTTGGACTGAAATTACCAACAGTGGACATTTCACAGCACATCATTGACTGGCATCACCGGCAGTTCCGGTGTGTCGCCATTAAACCAATTAAAAAAGTCCAACGTCCGCCTTTAATTTCTTTCATTCTAATGCAGCTCGTTCAGAGCGAGTAGTGCCGCAGTGTTCCCGTCCTTGTTCGGCGATTTGGGGGAGCGCGAAGTCATCACGCTGCCACGTTCCTCCCGACTTTTCCACTGAGGGGAATATGTGTTTAGGGTGTCGGAGAGGCGATGCTGCTATTCAAGACGAGGCACAGTCGGACAAAACGCAGGCTCCCCCCGTTCCGCGGAGAGATGCTGTATGTAGGTTGAAACATGATTCATTCTGGACTTGTCTAGTGTGTGTGTGTGTGTGTGTGTGTGTGTGTGTGTGTGTGTGTGTGTGTGTGTGTGTGTGTGTGTGTGTGTGTGTGTGTGTGTGTGTGTGTGTGTGTGTGTGTGTGTGTGTGTGTGTGTGTGTGTGTGTGTGTGTGTGTGTGTGTGTGTGTGTGCACACGTCCTGGTGACCTGAACATGTTTGTTTTTTTGGGTGGTGTTAAAAAGAAAAAAACTGGTTCATTCATAAGATGGACTTTATTGTACTCCAACATTCATTGACATTCTCCTTGGGAAGAAAAAAAATTCAAATCATAATTTTCCTCTTCATCACTGGTATTGACCTCTGACTACGAGTTTGGATTTCTATGAGGTCCATCTCCTTGTGTCGATCCGCCCAGCAGTGCACAGCTGAGATTGCTTCCACGTCTGTAGTTTGGTTCAGTCGGTCTTGACCGGGGGGGGGGGGATGCTTCCCTTTGTTCGAGTGCCTCCTACAAATGAATCATTAGGAGCAAATATGAAGCGGGGAAATTAAATTCTTGGGGGCTGAGAGCAAGTTATGACGCACTTAACGGTTTTTCTTTTGTGCTCTCAGATGGTCACAAAGAGGAAGTGGTCATCAGGTTAATGATGAGACCCCGACTGGACCTAAATGTCATAAATAGAACAGAAGCGGACTGAAAAAAAGGGAACTTGTCCAGTAATAGAACAGGGCCGACATTACTGTGTTAATGACAAACTGCTAAAATACATAGACTATACACCATATCTTTATTTGACCTTATTTCCATTTCATTTTAAGGGGAGACTCTTGGCATTACTGATGTGCATACATGTTAACATAGTTAACATGTATGTTACATAAACTTACTACAAATTGCCTGAATGATCACTTCCTTGAGAATCCAAGATCAGCAGTTGGATCTAGCCCGTGGTCTATCTTTTAATTTCATGTTAATTTCACGGCATGGTGGTGCAGTGGTTGACGCCGTTGCCTCGAACATTCTGGTTTTGGCCCCTGCTGGCCGGCCGGTTCCTGTCTGCGTGGCGTTCACATGTTCACCCTGTGCCCGTATGTTAGGGTCAGGGTTAGTAACCGTGACCCCCTCAAAGGGATATGCGGCGTGCGTAGCCAACGGATGAAGGAATAAAATCACGTATCTAATATCGCACCATTCTGCGGCTCGCTTTGCTTTCACGCCACAAATAAAACCACGGCAGACTTCACCCGGAAACAAAAGGAGTTCCATTGAAAGCCGCCTCCCCAGCCTCTATATACCAAACCAAACAGGTCAGGTGTGAACGCACCGTTGGATGCACAACCAATTTTCGCTGTAAGATAGCAACACAGTGATCGATGAATACATAGAGGCGATAAGGAGAGTGATTTGTCACCGATGGGTTTAATCCAATTAGAAGGCTTGAAGCTCATTCTACGTCGTGCACAAAACAAATGAAAGATGTGATCGGGTCTTCGAGCTGCGACATTTGTAAATGTCTTTATGTGGTTGAAATATATGAAAGCGGGGGGGGGGGGGGGGGGGGGGGGGGGGGGGCGCCTTAAAGTGACAATTTAAGAAAGGATTTCTTAGTTGTGAAGCAATTTGTGGGGTTAACGGATTCTGACAACAGAGAAAGCGCAGACAGCAGCAGCACTTTCAAGTTGATGCTGACAGAAGAAGAAAAGAAAAGAAAAGGTTTGAATCAACGTGGGACTTTTAATTCGAGAGCATTGTGAAAAAAACTCTCAGAACTCCAACATGGGACGGAGCTCCAGTATGTTTATATTTGGTATGAACTCAATCAGATATAAAAGATCAGTGAAATGAAAGTGTGTGTGTGTGTGTGTGTGTGTGTGTGTGTGTGTGTGTGTGTGTGTGTGTGTGTGTGTGTGTGTGTGTGTGTGTGTGTGTGTGTGTGTGTGTGTGTGTGTGTGTGTGTGTGTGTGTGTGTGTGTGTGTGTGTGTGTGTGTGTGTGTCGGTCGATAGTTTCCCAACTGAAAATTCCTTCCCACATTGTCCTTCATGGGCGGTGTACTGTATGTTTGTGTGTATTTTTGTGTATTGGTCCGATTAATGCTGCAAAAGCCATTTCGCAAACAGTGGGTGAAATTGCGTTTTACTGTAGCAGCACTGAAAATGGTCAAGTTAAAATGTGTTTATTAGCCCTTATCGTACTTTTCTTGCATTCGAACGCGTGTGTGCCGTGAACTCTTGAGTGCCTCGACTGCGTAAAAAAGAATTTGTGTTTGTTCTCTTCGGATGGAAAAGTAAGACTGAGTGAATATCTGTGTCAACCCGCTGCGTGTGCCTACGCGCATATAATTACGAAGGCACAGCTTTTGACGGGTCCCGTCTCCCTCAGCGGGGAGCGCTTATAAGATTGTGCTGCTTAGATTTTCAACCCCCCACCGATTGTTAGCACTGATGCTGCTGTGTGTGTGTGTGTGTGTGTGTGTGTGTGTGTGTGTGTGTGTGTGTGTGTGTGTGTGTGTGTGTGTGTGTGTGTGTGTGTGTGTGTGTGTGTGTGTGTGTGTGTGTGTGTGTGTGTGTGTGTGTGTGTGTGTGTGTGTGTGTGTGTGTGTGTGTGTGTGTGTGTGTGTGTGTGTGTGTGTCATTGCACTGGGCCGTCTCAGACATTTCTGGAGACTCTGTGATCCAATGTGTGCCAAGGTTGAAATATCCGTTTCATGTCGACGTTGTCGTGGTGTCTGTGAATGTGTGTCAACAGCCAAGGAAGAAGTGAGCCCAGCTCGCTTTGACCTTGTGAAAACTCCGGGCGTGCGCGAACGACTCGCGATCGCAGCCGCAAAAAACCCTCCTCACATCAAAGACACGAGCTAAAGGGAGAAGAGAGGAGAACCAGCGAGAGGGGGAAAAGGCCTGACAGTGGGGAGCCGAGGTGTCACCTTTTGGACTGATAATTGGCTGAAGAAAAGATTCTTCACATCTGCACCAGTAAAACTGGTTCGGAAAAACACACATGTTCCATAAAGGCAATTTTCCATACAGGCAGCCTCTACAACATGGTCTCGGCTGTGTCCTTGTATCTTCCGGCCAGTGTGACGACAAGTGCAGAATATGACAGACCCTGTCACTTTGACTTTGATTTGAGTCTGATCTTTTGAATCTGGAATATGGATCTGCATTTCCTCCCATGGTGGGAGGAGACACGTTGTTCTTTTTCTGTTGCAGCCTCCTGGTGAAAATACTCCAGATTCATCTCATGTTTGTGAAACGGGGCTGCTACTTATCTTTGATGATGGATTACTTTGTCCATTGAGTCCCGAGTTGACATATTGGATGATTTTTAATTTTAAATTGTTATCATTTTTGTCTGTCCAGCAGTTAGAGACCCAAAGATAACGAGTCTAGTACCATAGAAGACTAGGAAAAGCGGCAAATATTGACATTTGAAAGGCTGGAAACAAAATTTTGTTGCATCTTTGCCTAAAATGTGACAATTAGAGTTTGACCATTGGAATGGTCAAACTCCCATCACACATTTACATAAGCTGCTTGTTTAGTCGAAATGTTATATGAACTGAAACGTGTAAAAAAATAAATAGTTTATTTATTTATTTATTTAAACTAAGCAGCAGTCTGCTAATACGGCAGCTTCCTCTAATACAAAATGCCAGACATCTTGTGATTATAAAAAATAAATATCCATATGGAAGCTGGGAACCACTTGATTAAAAAAAACAAACAAATGATTGCTCACCATAATGAAGTTTGATTGCATCCAGGTGTGTTGCATTGATTCGCTCTCAACTGACGGAATCAAATTTGAATTTACCCGATTAATATCTGCACCACTTTGGCATGGACAGTCTCAGCTTTATGAAAAGGGACACTGAAGCAGACCGGAACTCTTACTGTCATCCCGCTGTCGCCCCCCCTCATCATCATCATCATCATCATCATCATCATCATCATCTCTCCCCAGGTGTCCCGTCAGCGCCTCGCAATGTGGTCTCGGTCGTCAACCAGACGTCGGTGCTGCTCGAGTGGCACACGCCGCGCGACACGGGGCACCGCGGCGACCTGTCGTACAACGTCCAATGCCGCCGGTGCCACAGCAACGAGCGCAGGGCGTGTCAGCCGTGCGACGACAGCGTGGCGTTTGTCCCGGGCCGGCGGGGGCTGAAGGAGACGGCGGTGGAGATCAGCAAGCTGCGCGCCCACACGTCGTACACCTTCGACATACAGGTAGGCCTGCAGGGAAAACTTGATTTATTCTAGGAAGTGTTTTGTCCACCCGTCTGTGTTGGAAAAGGAATACTTCAGGGACAATCAGTCCTTTGAGCATCAAACACTCACCTTCCTTGGAGGATCACAGCTGGATCCACAGTGGACTCCAGGCACCCCAAATTACAGCAAAACATGTTAAAATACATGAAATGAATCTCTCAAACCATCACTGCAGCATTATTGGTTCTGCATTGTTGGTATTTGCAAGGAGACTCTGCCATGATCCATTTTAATTGCTTTGAATCCAGGATATTAAATTTCAGTATTCCAGCAGTTTTCTGAATGATACTTAAATAATATATGCTATAGATTATTATTATCATCATTATGATTATTTGAAAGTAAAAAAAAGTGCTCAAAACTCAAAACAATACTTATTACATATTACTTGCTGCTTTCACCTCGTAACGCTTTAAATGCAAATACAGTGGCTGCCAGATTTGCATTGTGATGCATCGCGGCGCCGCTCTGAAACGCGGCCTTTTTATGCACATTCTGCAGTTACATCATGTTGTCTCAAACAACAAAGCCATCCAGAAGTCTGTAAAGCTTGTGCAACCTTCACCGCTGTGCCGTCGGCCCGGTTTACTATCAAAGTTGGCTGTCTAAAATCAGGACAGCCTGCTGTGGAGTTGTTCAGGGAAGAGAGCGCGTAACTTCACTTTCCCCCGTGTAGGCTAATGTCAGAGTTCAGTGGATCTAATTAGAAATGGCATTTGTTTTGGTTTTTTAAAGAATCCGCTCAAACATATAGTCTCTCGTCCCTTTTTTAGAGATGCACTGATATGAATAGTGCCGCCTGGACATGAGTCTGTCGTGGGATTGTATAGATCACCAAAGATTAATTGATTGGGATTGTGTTGACTGAAGCCAGTTGCACCAGTTGACACCTACTCCAACAATACAAAGTCATCTGAAGACCTTCAGTGTAGTTGTAAAAGTATTATCTGAAAAAAATGTAGGACGTTTTTTAAAATTGCTTGAATACTAAAAAACAGAAGATGAACAAAAAAGAAGGTATTAGACTCTTAACCAGCCAACTGTCGACACAAACGTGTGGTTAAAAGGCAAATACACATCTCTGCCCTGAGAAGTGAAGCACCAGTGACAAAGACAGGGGAAGGACTCAGTGGTCAGTTCAAATAAATGTGGATGTTAATGTCACTGAGGCGGAATAACTGACCCATAACCCTTTTTCTTTTTTTATCCTACAGTCAATCAATGGAGTCTCCAACAAGAGCCCCTACCCCGCCCAGCAACTGTCAATCAACATTACAACCAATCAGGCTGGTGAGTGGGAAATGCAGAAGCTGAGTGATTGTGTGTGTGTAAGTTTAAAGCGTGCGTGCGTGCGTGCGTGTGAGAGAGAGAGAGAGAGCATGCCCCGGGGGCATGGCGGATTAAGCGAGAGGGGGATAAAGGAAATTGAGCTACAGTCTTTTAATACTTAAAACATGTCATCTCTCTCCCTCTGTCGCCCCTTTCTCTTCCCGTTCGCTGTCTTTCCTGCACATCCGCAGCTTTCATCCTGCCTCTCTCTCTCTCGCTCTCTCTCTCTCTCTCTCTCTCTCTCTCAATTCTCTTCCTCATGCCTTTATCCCCTCCTCGCTCTCTTGACAGTACGTTTCTTGCAGACTGTAAAGTGAGCTGAGTTAGTGCCCCATCAGTACTTTATAGAGACAGACTCAAGTGATATTTCCGCCGCCACCCAAATTCAGATTTAAAAGCTGCTTTTCTCATCGCGTCATTTACCTCAACCTACGGGCCGCTTGGGCTCATTCCCTATCGAAAGATGAGCCACTGTCACCTCCTTTCTCTCCGAGCACATTTTTTTTGCAGTCGGATGCAAAACTATGTCATCACTGAAATCTTGTAGGACTCAAGATGTCTTATCGTGACTGCCCAAGAAGAAGAATTTGGCTCCTGAGATGTCACAGCATTTACTGAGGATTATGTCACATGATGTCCCGATGACTCCGCTGTGTAGCACTCGCGCTATCTACCAGCGGTTTGATCATTTTGATTCTGGATCACTTCCGTTTTCCTTTTCGAGACTCTCCCTGTCAATGAAGTTTACATCAGTTTGATGCTCCTCACACTCGTGTAGCGTCAGTCTCCCTATCTTGATTCCTCCCCCGTCTCTGATGAAAACCATCGCGTGAAAAAAAAATCCCAGAAGCAAAAAAAACACAAAATACATTTTAGTTCACAGCTTCTCGTTCCCAAAAATTATGCGGGAAAAATACAGTGCAGACATAACTCTCGTTTCCCCATCAGTGACAAGTGCAGCAATTTGTTTCAAAGGGGCCTGGATAAGGAGAACACACTATATTCTATATTTCCATATTCATGGTTCTCAAGCTTGCCAGCAAATCTTTTAGCTGTCTAATTGATTGTGTATTTGTGTGTGTGTGTGTGTGTTTTTTTTTAACAGCCCCCTCAGTAGTTCCCATCATGCACCAAGTGAGCTCCACGAGCCGCAGTTTCTCGTTGTCGTGGCCACCGCCGGAACAGCCCAACGGAATTATCCTCGACTACGAGATACGATACTATGACAAGGTAGAGTGGGATGATAAACGGCAGTGTGTCATTTGTTGTGTTGTTATGGTCACAGCCAGTAAACCATTAGAGTCGATAAAGCAGGTGAATCAATATCAACTGCATCCGAGTCATTTATTATCAAGAGCGCTCCCGGAGAGCAGTTGCTACGAGAAGTCGCAGCCGTTCATTAGTTGAACACAGATGCCGGATAGATGAACCTGGTCAGAGAACCAAATAGAAATAAGCTCAGAAGGTGCACGAAACAAACAAGCATTGTGCGATTAGAATTGTTTTTTTATCAAACTTGAAGAAAAAGTTGAAGGTGAAAAGAGCGATACCAATCTAATGTGAGGCAACAGCAAGAAGACGGCTAGCTTAGCTTAGCATACAGACTGCAAACAGGGAAACGAAAAGTCTGCCTACTACCACTGCCACCACTACCACCGCCACCACTTTAGCATTAAAAAATGATGTCATTGTTCAATCTCTGCAAAAATTCACAAGCGCCACGAGGTTGCCAGGCAACCAGCAGAGATTTCAGAGAGTCACAGCTCCTGCCAGAGAAATACTGCCCCATAAAACCCCATGTCATTGTTATTAGACATCATTTCTTTTTTTTGTATGATATAATGTTTTAATTTGTACATTTTGAGGGTGGTCTGATTTTTTTTAAATTTTTTTTGTACCTCTGGACTGAGCCAGTCTAGCTGTTACACCTTGCTTCCAGTGACTGTGCTAAGCTAAGCTACACATCTCCTGGCTAACACACTTGAAAGTGGTAATTATCTTCTCGACTGACTCTCAGCAAAGAGAGTGTAAGCGTTTTTCCACAAACTGTAAAACTGGTCCTTTACAAATACTTATAAAACATTGGTTTGAGAGGAAAAAAAGCTAATAAGGTAAAAAAAAGAAGCTAATGTTCTTCTTACAGTTCCATTAAACAGATAACAACAACAACCTACTGAAAATAGTCACACATTCAAGTGTCGCCTTTGTGTTATGAGACATTTTTCCAGTTATTTGACCAAATTAAAATAATTAAAATAATGACTCAAATACAGGAATATTATATGTTCAAAACTATCGCTATCACCACAATATCACTAAAATAATAATGATCACTCAATAATGTAGAACATGACTAACAATCTGTTGGAATTACTTCTACAAGATCAGGATTTTTAAATCCAATTGGGATTTTTACCGTCATCTTTCTTTCTTTAGACATTAGCTGAGCTGCTCGCCATGTTGCTAATGTCAATGCCTGCAACCCTAAACTAACATAAGTCATTGTCCCTTTTAATTTGAGCTACAAGAAACAGATTTGCTGTTGGTGGCCGTTCTAAAATAAGCAGTAGTGGAAATTACAATAATCTGTTATGATCAAGGGGGCACCAACATTAATACTGCTGGGAAACGCTAGGGGGGAAAAGTCAACACTTCGGTGTCACAACTTTCATACCACGGGTTGATTAAAAAAATTAATTATCACTACTATTAGTTCAGCAGCTGGAATGTGTTTTATTCTACTCCAGACATGAAACGATGATTAATTAATGACAGCTGGAGGCAGAGAGCTGTCAACATATTTCTTTTATTTTAAATTAATAATTCCTCTAATTAATGTGTTTTCTCCCTATTGGTGCGAGATTTCGAATGAGGGGTGGAGGTCATGTATAATCTTTTAAACAATATAATTTTTTAATAAGTCAGGATTTATCTTGGAGCTATAATGCATATTTCATGGTGCCTGTAGTCATACTGTCAACGTTTTACAGTGATGAACTCTCCTTTTCGTTCTTAAATTCCGGCACAGATAGACTGCTGCTAAAAGTCTTGCAGCGAAAATAAACATCCATTCATCAACTACTGGCTTCATCTTGTCAAAATGAGACTTCAACTAAGTGTTAAAAGACAAGTTTACTGATTCGATTAATCTAAAAAAAAATGTATGTGTATGCTTCTTGCATGAACAACTGATTAAGTGCAATGAGGTGCCACAGTCATAAAACCACAATATATATTCAAGTTAACATCTGTGGACAGAAGAATGCCCAATTAAATCCTCGGTTTTACTTGGTGAAAAAATAACTCACAAAAGAAACATATTATATTATAAAAAATCAAAAAAACACAGTTAACGACAGTGATTTAAATTTAACCCTCACAAACCTACAAAGATGATATTTCATTGCCCGTTCTGAGCTTATTATTTCAGTCTGTGTTGAACAACAAACGTATAGCTGTTTTTTGTCCTTTATAATTTTGTAACAGGCGGCAGAAGGTGAAACTATATATTTAATAGTTGTATTTATAGGAATATAATCATATTAGCAGTGTCAGTCAATTTCTCAGTGATGCCATGACACGCTCTTCCCGCTCTGATGCAGTTTTTCCATTATAGTCTCTGCGTGTTCACGGTTGCACACGATCCAAAGTGAGTGGGGAGAAATGTTGAAGCCACCGATTCTGCTGTAGATTGAACTCCTCCGCTCACCGTTGACGTGGGCTTCAAGTCTCCGCATGGACCTCGGAGCGAGTGGGACATGATTGTGATGGAAAATAATGTCACTCTTCTCTTTCTTCCACGCACGTCAACATCTCGAGAGCGCTGGGAAAATTGTTTCCATCTCTGTCGCCGAGTCGCTTAAAGCACCGATTTACATTATCTGCCGGCGGATGCTGTTGAAATCAAAGCTCCTACGACCGTCTGACGCGACGCAATCAAGCCTGCCGCCGTTCTGCAGTGGACCGGGTCTCAAACCTGTGTGAGGCGTGAGACTGAGGCGCAGGCCACTGCCGGAGTTCAGTGATCAAAGGAACGTCAAACCTGGGGCGCCGTCGAGGGGCTTCCGATTCGGGGTGTGAAACGGTGAAGACCTGATTGCTTTCCCATCAAAGACGGCCGCTCTCGGAAAGAAAGAACAAGAAAAGAAATCAAAATTGTGACTGCATATCTTGTGTTCTTTGTAATTTAAGCAATGCCCTTTTTTTGGGGGGGATAAAAGTGGACGTTAAATTAAAAAAGCCTATCTATCACCCAAAGCTAAACATAAGAATATCCCCATCTCTTGTAGGCCGAGCCAACAGCTGCAAAAACAGATAGACTCTCACTGCAGTCGGATTAAAGGCAAAGAGCAAAGCACCTACAAGGGATTGTGTAAGAAACACCAAAAAGTATAAGATGCCTCCTCATCCGCAGCCCACATTTGAATCCGGGGCCATCTTTCTTTTCTTTTTCTTTTTTTTTCTTCTTTCCCTTTTCACAACACTGAAGAAAATAGTTTTGGGGCATTTTCTGGGATACCACTGCGTCTCCCTGCGCTAATTTCTCTCCTCTTTAATACACACCGACAGCGGAGCTGGTGCTTCCATTACTCACGGAGAAGTCTCGGCTACAAGCGGAACTGCAAAAAACTTTAAATGCGGGAGACTTTGTTCTTATCTATTCTCTTTGATGAAAACACTCAGACACAGTCCTAAAGTCCATGACTCCAGAGGGCTCGCTCACAGAGTCCAATTTTCCAGCACAACATGGTATATGGCCATAATTTTACCGTGCTGCACAAGAGGAGGAGGGGACTGTGTGTTTGTGGGTGTCATTTTTTTTTTTTTTATTGTTAGGGTTACTATTGTGGTGGCAGCTTGTGTGCGCTCGGTATTCACATGTAAATCCTAGCAGCAGTAACACGACCATTCATCATTACATTAGTAATTAAGCTATTACATTAATGTTTGCCGTCCAACATGTGTCTTGATGCATTGCACTTTTTAACCAAATGGAGGAATAATTTATGTTAACAGTATAACCTTGGCATCCTACGAATAGCTTCTTTTAATGAGATTATGTAAGGGTCTTAATTCGAACCATGCATTTTCCCATCTTACTCTCTACTAAAAAGGATCAACACAAGCGGATCCAGTGTCTAATGTGCAATATAATGGATGTTTTGGTCATAACTATCCTCTTGACCGATTTCCTCTCATGAAATATGACTCTTGGGAGATATTCCTGAGCTCATTGAGCGTGATTCATCTCCAATTAGGGGGAAGTGGATTTATGCCTTTATAAGAATGTGGTACCTGAGATAATTTCCATCAGTCGTTCATGGAAGAAACGTTTGCAGATTTATGCTGTACAGAGCTCAATGTAATTCAGACTAACTGTTGGCCGACCTCGTCAGCAAAAGCAGCACCGTTCTACAAGGGCGTAGAACAAGTAACCTACTGTTAGTCTCCTCTTAACAAGGGAAGGCTGTTTAAGTTCAGTTCTTGATCGAGGGGGTTAAATTTGGAGAATGCTTAAGTCAAAGGATATTATTGGAAATTTCAGAAGGCACTGAAAACCACCTGTTTTATTGTTGTGGTGGTTGGAACTTTAAACAAACCTATTGCTATTTGTAACGGGGGAAAATCAATGCAGTCGAATCAGGAAGACGGAGGCCGTGGACGTCTTAAGCAGAGGTATTTCTGATATATTGAGGAGATTTCCGGTCCGTTACACAGATCAAAAAAGTGGTGTCACTTCCTGGTGTCCCTATCCCAGTCGGAGTGATGTATTTAACTTCCCAGACTCATGTCCTCATCAAACGGACAGAATGGCTCCATAGTATCTCTCCGTGACCAGATGTCTTTCAACTATGATCTAAGACTGCGACGCCCAGAGACGGCCTTAGGCTAACAATCGACTCCTCGGCATGTCAAAGATAAGATGACCTCGCACATCTCATCGAGCACAGCCCCTCTCAAAGGAGAGGAAAGGATTTTTTTCGTCGCTATTGGAGGAAAAAAAAGGATTTGGAGAATTAATAGCATTGCAAGTCAAGATATTAAGCTTCATGTGCTGCAAATAGACCGAAACGGAAGTGTTTCCAGAGGACACTTAAAAGCGATGCACACGTCTGGACACGCTTGTTGTTGATTTTGACTCACAGCGCTATAAAGGCTCTCGTTCCGTCAGTGGTGTTGGAAAAATGAGATAAAAAGTAAGTGATTTTGATTCATTTTAACACTGCGATCGCACAATTCCACACGTGTGCATCACTTTGTAAGTGTCCTCCGGAAACACTTCCGTTTCGTTGCAGTCGATTTGCAGTGCTTTCTCTCAATGTGTTGTGGTGTTTGCAGCGCGTGTTCTTTGATGAAGATGTTTTGGTAGGTTGCTTGTGTTTTGTCTATTTGCGTGTGTTCTCTTAACTTGCAGTGCTGTGAGCTCTCAGGGCCACCGTACAAAATCTATGGAACACTGCAAAATATAAGAAAAGCGTTGGGTAAGGTTTTTAATTCTCACAAAAGATGTCACAGATGATGGCTGTGAAGTGCAACAGATGAAACATCAACAACAGTGTTCGTCACGAGGCGGGGGCGGGGGGGGGGGCTGCGTTCGGGGGTGAGACTCACGCTGCTCCGCTCCCCTATTTTCCGAGGGGTTCTGGCGGCAGCGAAGTTCCGGGGAAGGCAGACAAAGAAAGTGAAAGTTGAGTTTCCGCCCGTCTGCGAGCAATTAGAGTGAGCCGAGGACACAGTCGGGCAGAGCACTTGCTGGGAGATGTACTGCGTAGCTGCAGTCTGACAGTCGCAGATAAACGCTCACTTAGTCAAAATCAGGTCGGCCATATTTGCTGCGGGCCTTTTGGCTTTAACATTATTTAACGCGGGGGCCAATTAAGATTCAGAAGCAAAGGCTGACAGTTTTCGCGCGTTCATTGTTCCGGCTCTTCATTCTGCCCCCTTGATATACATCTTGAGAAGTGGAGAAATACTGCAGTTTTACGCGGCAGACGAGCGAACCGCGTACCAAAGGCGACTAATTTTAGCTCATAGCTTCAAGTAGAGAAGACGCCCCCAGGGAGAAGTTTTGATAAGCCTTACCAGACAGCTGTACTGCACCTCCTTTTCTGGTACTTTTGTCAGTTTTCTCTACCTTCCCTCTCTCCATCGCCCGCCCCCGCCCCCCTCCCCATCTCACCTCCTCCTCCCCCCTTAGCCACTCTACAGATAATGAGGTTTTAATGTAGTAAATTTGATATGGCGCACGGAGGCAGGATTTTCCCCCGTTACTTATCTCTGGCTGCCAGACCCTTCCCAGATGGGCTGTCCCTTAACCTCTTCACCGTGGCCAGCATAGAGCCCCCTGCTCCCCCACACACACCCACCCACACACACACACCTCCAAATCCGAAACCCCACCCCTGACTGACACAATGCCCCCATTTCTGTGGCCACTTCCAAATATAACTCTTATTCTCTCCCTGCTTTTAACAGCCCGGACTCTACAGTTGTCCACGTGTCTTGTTGATTATCGCAGTAGGATTAGTAGAGTCTTTGGTTGTAGTGAAGTACATCATATTAACAATACTCCATGTATGTATATATATATATATATACAAAGATCAAGCTACTACAGGTACACAGGAATGACACTGTCTTTTATCACTGAAACACCAGCAACGCCACAGAAAGGGTTTTAAGACTGACAAGAGTGAGATTGACGTTTGCTACGTTCAAATAAAATCAGTAACCCTCTAATAAATCTCACCCATCTTTAACCCCTATATTTGCATGTCCTCTGCTGATAACCCTCCCTCTCTCTAACCTCCACCGACTGTCACTTTCTGCCCCGATGAACTCCCCTCGTCACCTCCATCGTGTCTCCTCCTCGCCTCTGAGCTCTGCTGTCGACCTCCTCCGCCCCCCTCCGCCTCCTTTCGTGCCATCATCCCACCATATCTGTCGATCTCTCAGGACCTCTTTTTCGATTTTTGCACCGGTAAAAAAAAACCTTCTTTCTTTTTTTTTATCTGAAAGAAATGGCTGACAGGAAGCACAGAGGGAGGGCAGAGAAAAGATGGAGGTAAAAAGGTTGTAGCTTCATGAGATGGACCTGATAGGTCCGATGGCTAATCCACCTCGGGGGGGGGGGATGCTCAGGTAGACCTGTCTCTGTGGGTTACAGCCAATTAACTGCATTGTTATTTAATCATATTTGCAAGAAACTGGGGGAATTAATGGGTGAAAAAGGAGAGGATGGAGCTGGAAAACAGCAAAATGGAGGCGAGAGAAGAAAGAATACAGGAGACTTAGGCGAGAGGAATATGAATAAAGTGGTGGCGGATGATGGAATGAATGACTGGTAGGTAGATGAAGTGATTAAGACACAGTGGGTGGAGTGTGAAAGGCGGAAAGACTCCCTAATGCAAGAGAGGCTTGCATTAATATTAATATTTAATACAATAAAATAATAATTTTCAACCCAGAAATCCCGATACTCATGGTTTTATGTGCTGAAGTTTTACTAATGAGCCCTCTAATAAAATAAAATTAAAAAAAATTCCAAAACAATGAGCCAGTAATTGTGGATAATAAGCCAGATTTGTTTTCGACCATTTTTTTTTTTCATACCACCTGCTGTACTTTAATCAAAAGTAGTTAAAAGGCCCCGGAATATAGATTTACAGGGCTCATTAGCTCTTGGACCCGAGACGCAGACACAGACGACAAGGTGGTAAAGGGAACCTGGGTTTACTGTGGGATTAAAGGTAATGGTGACAGCGGGGGAGATGGCCGGCCGGTTGAGGCAGGTGGCAAGCAGACAGATAAGCGAGGAAGCCGGAAGACACAATGGAGAAGACGGCACAGCTGAATCTTAAACACGGAAAACACAGTTAGTACAGGGATAAGGTGGAGTACGGTTGGGGGGGGGGGCTGAGAAACCCTGACTTCCATTGGCAGAACACTCTGGCGATGAGAGGCTCTCTCACACACACACACACACACACACACACACACAGGGGAGGTGGAGACGCGAGGTAGACGAGGGGAACGAGGAAGATAAAGCTGGAGTCACGGCCAGTGTCAGGACGGCCTGCCCCCTCCCTCCTGGCCCCCCACTGGGCTTGTCGGGGTGCCCGCGGTGGCAGTTGTCGGATGAAGGAGGAATCCAGGATGTTGCTATGAGGAAATCAGTAATGTTACTGTGCGCCAAAAAGCCCTCCCAGTAAGTTAGTGGCTGGAGGAAGTGGCCGGGAAGAGACACATGGAGTGGTGGTCATTCACAGAAGGGGGTAGTTTTAGTTGGTTCACTCGCGGTGGAGTTGATTATCTCGTCAGTTTCCGAGCGAACAGTGTGACAGGGTGCCAGCTCGTGGCAGACTCGATGGATAAACTGAACTTCCTTAAATCGGTCCTGTAAAAGCTGTTTAAAATGAGGTTTG
Organism: Scophthalmus maximus; assembly: GCF_022379125.1. Lineage (NCBI taxonomy): Eukaryota > Metazoa > Chordata > Actinopteri > Pleuronectiformes > Scophthalmidae > Scophthalmus > Scophthalmus maximus. The sequence continues at coordinate 5,099,151 of NC_061527.1, forward strand.
TGGATTATTCAAAAATAACCGGGACAGTATTTTCTGGAAAGATTGTGTTCACCTCCATTCTTTTGTGATTTGGGTGAAGTGAACCTTTGAGGTGTCACATATAAGCTGCTTGCAGGCATGCACTCAAGCCAGACATGTTCCTGAACTTTTCCGGAGAGGCTTGCATGTGGGAACGCAAATGTTGCTCCGGGCATATTCCAAGTGAGCCCATGTTAGAATACAGCAGAAAAATCTCAGACTGCTTCACAGCGAGCGAGTGGGCGAGTGGGCGAGTGGGCGGTCCGACCAGGCGTCACCCCCAATCCCCTGCTGCGTTCTTCATGTGCGGACGGCAAACTCCACTTTTCCATAGATTTTCTAGAGTCAATGGTTGAAAACAGCTATGGAGACAGACACAAAGACCATTCAAGCGTGTGGAAACCAAAAGTAGATGAAGGTATCTGAGCTGTTTTTTTACTGTTAGAAGAAATGGCAAAAGATGAAGTTTGTGATAGAAACTGACACGGTGTGACAAAAGGCATAAACTGAATTCAAACTCGAGAGGTTGCAGTTACTCATTCCTGCCAGGGCGTCTGTGGTGTCACAGTTTGAAAGTGGTAAATGTCTCAATTTGAACTGGACGTTTGGGAGAATTAATCTTGTCTGAGCGGAAAGCCCCAAAAAAACACTGAGCGCTGAATTCGGTCTCCTTTAGTCTGTGACCGAAGGAGTATTATAGTCCGTCCTGGATAACTGTGAAACATCGCCATCTGCCTCTGCACTTTCCCCGCAGTCCCAGTCCTCGCTCCTGAACAGCTCAGTGGTCCAGAGCGAGACGCCCAACGTGGTTCTGGAGGGACTGAGGCCCGGAACCGGCTACGTGGTGCAGGTGAGGGCCCGCACCGTGGCTGGCTACGGAGGCTACAGCAGGGAGATGCTCTTCCAAACACTCACCGACGGTAAGTGTGTGTGTGTGTGTGTGTGTGTGTGTGTGTGTGTGTGTGTGTGTGTGTGTGTGTGTGTGTGTGTGTGTGTGTGTGTGTGTGTGTGTGTGTGTGTGTGTGTGTGTGTGTGTGTGTGTGTGTGTGTGTGTGCGTGTGCGTGTGTGCGAGCGAGCAGGTATTTATGGTGTGTAGAGGAAAGAGAGTGCAGGACTGCGAGAGGAAATTGCAACTGAGGTTGAGCAAGAAAGAAAATCTGTCTGTGGCCCGTAATGATATTTTATGTGTGTGCTGGAGAGAGAAACTGCCAGGTGTACATTTTGCCTTCCAGAAATGCTCAGGTTTGTGTGTGTGTGTGTGTGTCCGTGTGTCCGTGTGTGTGTCCTTGTGTGTGTGTGTGAGCCACGAGAAATATGAAAATGATACCTCACTATCCAATTTGTTTGTTTTTGTGTCTGTGCAGACGAGTATAAGTCCGAGCTGGGACAGCAGCTCTCCCTGATTGCAGGCTCTTTAGTAGGTGGAGTGTGTATCGTCTCATTGGTGGCTATCGCCATTATCTGTTCCAGGTAACACCCACACACGCACACGCACATGAGTTCAAGTCTATTACAGTTTATTTTTGATAGACTGCGGAAACTGGCTGTAAACTACTTCTATATTTTTACTTTTCTTCCAACCATATGCAGCTGCACACTGTTAGTGTACTGTTGGTACACACGAAATAAGACTCTCTGTTGTGTTACACGACTGCTGAGCATTAGGCAGATAAAAAGGCATCTGTTTGACAAGCATTTTGAAAGCCTGCATGGCAATTAATATCAATTTTCTTTTTTATAGGGAAAGCGTTTGATTACCAGAATTGGAAGCAGCATTTTGGGACTATAACTAAAAAGCTCCGGCACAATTCTGTTTTCCTTTGATTGCATAAGAGTTCTAAAGCAAGAGCTTCACTCCCTGAAGTGCCTGACATTTCTCTAACCCCATGACCTAAATAAAAACAAAAATAGCGAGCGACAAGCTGTCTCACCGTGCGCAGTGTTAAGTGTCTATGATGAAGATCAGCTGACATATTATAATATTGTAGAGGTGTATTTCTTTGGTTCCATCCCAAGATGAAAGCAAGGACACGAGAGTTGACAACACGGGACAGTAACAAGTCACCCAGTGGTAATGAATTCCTGAGATTTTTCTCGGGAAGATTTCATCTCAGCCCAGCTGAAGAAGAGAAAAACAATTCATTAGTATTTCATTGTCACAACAGTTCAAACTTTTGTGTGAAAATGTCGGTTTACTTGCCACTTTTCCCCCCCAAAAAGATCCTCTGTATCCATGTTGTTGTCTGCAGGAGGAGGCAGCTGAAGGAGAGTTTGTACGGTGACAAGCTGCCGCAGTACAACACTGGAGGAGGTTCGATGACGGCTGACACATCTGCTGCACTCAGATGACATCTACCTGCACATTCACGTACATACAACTTACTTTCAAAACAGCGCTTGCACTTGAGCTTTCCCCTTTTCTCACGTTCTCTCCAGAGGTGACTCTGAGGCCCGACATGTTCAGCGGTCCCACCCCTACCGTGACCTTCCCCACCCTGTCCGACGGCCACAGCTCGCCGGGGGTCAAGATCTACATCGACCCCTTCACCTACGAGGACCCCAACGAGGCCGTGCGGGAGTTTGCCAAGGAAATTGACCCCTCCTGTGTCAAAATAGAGGAAGTCTTCGGATCAGGTAAGCGTCATTCATCCACTACTGAAACTTCTGCCTCACCTCTCCTCTCACTTGTGTTCTTTTTCTGTGAGCTTTTTTTTTTTCAAAGAGAAATGGAACAAATGCTTCAAACGAAAAATCCCTGATTGTGTTTTCTCCCAAAAAAACCCCAGTGCATTCATTCTGTTTGTACAAGAGCTGAAGAGTAAGGCTTAAAGAAAAAGAAGTCACAGCTACTGTGAACTGCTTCAAAGGGGAGAGCTAAAATAAGTAAACCTCGGTTTCCCTTAATGAGACCAACTGTCACTTGAAGCGGCCGATACTCAGTAAATTAATCAATTTCTTCGACCGCCTAACTTTTTTGTCAATGAGAAAGATCTTGAAACACACAAATCCCGATTTATTATTTTTTTTGCTTTATTATTTTTTTCCCCGCCGCTTTGAAGTCAGGAGGGATGTTTTATTCATGCAGAAAACTTTCACAGGAATAAATTAAAACTGTCTTCATGCATTCTCTTTGGCTATCTGCGCTAGCACTGTAGAAATGCTGTGTGATGTTTTCGCAAATGTTGGATGTGAAATGGAGTCCCAGAGCTTCCCCCTGAAATATTTTGGTTGGGTAGAGTTTTTTTTGCATTTCATCTGCTGGCTGGAAAAAGGAGGAAAGAAACAAAAAATGAGGGAAAAATGAACAGTTCAGAAGATTAAATGCCTTATTTTACCACTGACCCCTCAGTAATGAACTTTATTGACCACAAAATGAAATGAAATACATAAAAGATACAATATAAATAGTCAAAACATGTGTATAAGATCGTCACAAACAGGTTCAATAACTACAGTGTACATTTATTCGCAGCTAAAAAATGGAATTCATTCAGCTATCACTAATTAAGCCAGTCATCACTTGCATGTATTAAAAGAAACTGGCAATTGGAAACCAAAACATTTTTATATCATAAAGGCAAAAGGTGCCATCAAATGATCTCAAAAGCAATAGCATCATTAATATTAATGTTGTATTCCTCAGATAAAACGTTGTATTATGCCAAAACAACTATTGGTAACAAACATACAAATAAGTTCCTCAGGCTCTGCGCCAGAACATTATTAAGTTATGTACTTAAAAGTAGAATTTTAAGTTAATCCTTATCATAACCAAGTTTTTGTCAGTCACAGGCTCAAGTAAATTCCAATAAATATGACTTTGGAACATTGAATACTGCCCCCCGACACAAGGTGCAGAAATAAAGTTGAATAATATAACAAACATTAATTAAATGACACAAAAGTAGGTTCAACATAGTGGGGCCAGCTGGCCAATCAGAGCAGACTGGGCTTCATTGGGAGGGGGTGGGGCCTTAAAGAGACAGGAGCTAAAACCAAGCGTTCCAGACAGAGGCTGAAAGAGACGATGCAGCAATGGACAGTTTGAAGAGACTGATGTGTTTACTGAAGATTGGAGCATGTTAGCCTTATTAAGTAACAACTTCAACATCAAAATTATGAATCTGAATTTGAGCACAACATGTGTCCTTTAATACCACGCTTTATCTTGCTATCGAAGCAATAACTCGTCTTTGGCGCACCGTCATGTTCTACTGCGCAGCCCTATAGATTGGAGACACGTTTTTACTTGACATGTTACCAAAGCCAATCAAACCTAGAAGGCCATGGAGCTCAGGGTGGAAAACAGGGTCACGAACAAGATCGACACCCTCGCCGCTGCAAGTATGTGCTTTGGGCTTGGGTCAGCTGAGCCACTCCGAGAGGCTTTTCCGTAATCCGGCCCCCGTTTCTCGCTTTATTTCTCTCACGGGAAGGTTTCTCACCTCAGCCAGAGGTGACAGAGGAGGGATGAAAACGACAGCGGGGGGAGGAAAATATGAGGCTGGATGATATGAGATACGTGGCCCTTTAAAGCTCAAATCTCTGCCGTTCTACCTTCATGGCTTTTCCTTCCCTCCTTTCTCTGATTATTTCTGTTATCTCCATCTCTCTCTGTCTCTCTCTCTCTCTCTATGATTCAGCCTCTCTGGGGTTTCGGAGTTTGTTGGCTTAGAGAGAAATGCTCAAACAAAACCACCGGGGTTGTGGGGTGGGGGAGATAAAAAGAAGAAAGCACCCTGAGGAGATAATAAAAATATCTCACCTTAATCTCTCTCCCTCTCCCCCTGTGAAAACACCCCTCTCCTCTCTTCTTTCCTTATTACTCCCACTGTAAGACGTGTCCTCCGTCACAATCACCGACTGAAAATAAGTCCTGAAACACTTCCTGTACAGGTAAAAGAGTAATAAGCAATTAAAATCTCACCCGACAGATCCGTAGGTTTACTTAGAGTACAGTATATTTACATAGAACGTAGATTTAAGACAAGATTATCAAACAAATCCAATACATAGTTCTGCCGGTTCTCCTTGACCTCCTCTATTTTAGAAAAAAAAGAAGAAGCGCTGTGTCTCATATCCTTCCCTCCTCCCCGTATCCTCACCGTCTTGTTTTTCCCCTCCATCATTCCTCTCCCTCCTCGAGTTTACAGCACTGACAGTAGATATATTTTAATGAGCAGCGAGATGTGGAGCAGAGATCACAGTGAGACAGGACGACACAGCCTTGTCATCCAATTCCCGTCACTCATCCATTATTCACACAGCCATTTTTATTTTATTTCTTCATCTCTCGGATGGGGACTTTTATTTTGAAGTGATATTCAATTTAATTTTTTTCGCGTCCCCGAGCAGCACATGGCTGCGTTTATTTTTGACAAAAGGCAACAGAGAGTCGCCGCAGAGAGGGAAATCTTCTGCGCATTGGAAACGCCCGTTCATTGAGGTTAAAACGGTTCATAATGTTCACATCGTAACCAGCCACGAGAAACAAGGCAGTGCATAAAGAAAATCATCACATGATCAATATGCTGTAATCTTTACCCTACACGTCAACATCAACTGAGCTCGAGGTAAGGTAACTACATCTAGTCAAGCACTTCACTTACAGTAAGTACAATTTTGAGGTGCTCTACCTAAATATTCCCATTTTCTGCCACTTAACTGTACACAAAAGTTGCTCCAGTCATTTTCCGGAAACTTTTCCTCACCGCCCCCTTGTAAAATGTCCGAAAAAATTGTGAGCCCAGCAGGAACATCTCCAGATGATTGACAGCGGTGGAGTCGGCGCGTTGAGGAGTGCGGACGTCATGTCCTGCCTCTCCCCAAGTTTCCAGACAGTCACAGAGCCCGTGTCAGCTTAGCACTTCATTTCACGAGGGAGAAATATAAACTTTTTTCGCTCCTCTTGCGCACAATACTTTGCAGATTCAGATAAATAGTACAATATACAGTAAAATGAATTGTGATGTACTATTGTGAGATAATATTTAAAAAAACAATTCAAGAAACAGCAGCTTGACGCCGTTTTTTAATTTTTTTTATATCCCATCATTCTTTCACTTTTCATGTGAAGACCAGAGGATCCCACTCTCTTTTAACCCCATAGTTAAATGATACTGCATCTCCCCCCGTCTCTCTGACAGACGCCTTTTCAGTGTGGCTGCTAGGAAGCACAATGAACTGTTTCAGCTTCGCACGAGCTCGGTCTGACCAAACATCACAGAGCCCTAAGAGTCGCCTGAGACCCCGGACATGGCATCAGGGTTTTCTCAGTTTGGGCTTTTGACAGATGTGGGCATCTCTCGTGGTCAAACCATAACCAGTTGCAATGTTGAAATACAAAAAGTTTCAACCTTCCGCTGCTTCAATTTGACCTTCTTCTAATGTCATTATCTTAAATCGTATGACATGTCAGGACCAGAGACTATATACTAACTAGTCCAATCTAACTTGGCCGGGTATCTAATGCTAAGAATTCGACCTAATTAGGAAATACACTGGCATCTCCATGTGTCCACAGGGGCCATAGAAAACTGATGGTAAAAGGCAAATAAATAAGAGTAAGAAGGTGCATTAGGCAGGGGGGGTTGAACTTATGAACTTTGTGGTTTCAACACAGTCTTATTTATCCACGACGGAACCCGGCTTCCTCTGCTGGAGCCGAGACGCGACTGACGGTTTGAGTTTTCGCAAAAAAACAAATACGCTCGCAAAAAATAATGGCACTGTCCCTTTGATCTTCTTTGCCACGCGGCGTCCTCTCATCCCCGAGTACAGTTCTTGAGGGGTTTTCATTTTTTCCGTTTTTTGTTTCTTTGCAGTCTGCGAAAAAAAAACGACATACCCTTAACGTGCCCCTGAGCGAAAACCCCCCCTCCACCTCCGCCGGCACCGACAGAGCTGCTCGGCGTGAGGCTGGGGGGGGGGGGGTACAGAAAGCAGCCCCCCAGGTCTGAGGCCTTACATCCGCACCACTCGTGTTTTCCTTTAAAAACAGCATTTTAAAACTAAGACGCGTAACATCAGAAGTGAAAACGCGCATCACATGACCCCTCACATACAGGAACCTGAATGTGTGTCATAATGTTAAAATGATAACGTCTATATATATATATATATATATATATTTTATTTTTTTATTGTTTTATTATGAAATGATTGACCCTGTGTGTCTGTCTGTGTGTGTGTGTCACTTGCGTCTCGTTTGTTAATTAGTTCAGTTCATCACTCTCGTCTTTCCCTCCGCCAGTCGTCTGCGTGTTGCGTTCGGCAAACTGTTCGTCTCCGTCGCGGTTCCTCGTCTCTTCCTGCATTCTGACCCTTTCGCCTGCCTTCTTGTGGATTTTTGGATTCTCGCCTCTGCCTTCTGGATTTGTTTGCCTGTGTTTTTTTTTCCTGCTGCTCTACTGTCTCACATTCCCTCAAGCCTTTTGTTCCTGTTTTTTGGATTTGTTTTCTCAGTAAACCACTGAATTGCGTTTGCTCTTCCTCGGCCTGCGTTCGGATCCTATTCTCTTGTGGGTTTTTTTGGTTACCTTGCTTTCGCCAGTTGTTACGATCTGATTTCACAGCCGACCCATTTTACACCATGAATCGTGATTTCACAAATGTAACTAATTGCTCTATTATTTACGACGGAGTATTAGGGCCACATTGGGAGAGGAAAAAGTTGGAGACTTTGAGGATAAAGTCGTAAATGTATAAGTCGTAATATTACAAGAATAAAGTCGTACTATTACAAGAAAAAAATTGTAATAATATTATGAGAATGAAGTCATAAATTTACAGGAATAATGTCGGAATATTACCAGAATAAAGTCATGCTATTACAAAAAAGAAATAGTCATAATATAATGAGAATTAAGTCATAAATTTACAGGAATAAAGTCGGAATATTACCAGAATAAAGTCGTACTATTACAAGAAAAAAATTGTCATAGTATTATGAGAATAAATTTGCAAATTTACAAGAATAAAGTCATAATTTCCCCCTCAATAAAACTAATTATTTAGTAATTTATTCAAAGAATTTTGAATACCAAGAAAACACTATCCCCAACAAGGCACTCTACCTGCTGAGTCACTGACCTGGATTTTTATACTCCACCTTGTAATTTTGGTCTTGGGACCGAGTGCTTCAAGTTCCAGCCCCATCATGTTTTCTCCTCGCGTCAGGTGAGTTCGGCGAGGTGTACAAAGGCCGCCTGAAGCCGGTCGGGAAGAAAGAAATCCCCGTGGCTATCAAGACGCTGAAGGTGGGCTACTCCGAGAGGCAGAGGAGGGACTTCCTGTCCGAGGCGTCGATCATGGGCCAGTTCGACCAACCGAACATCATCCGGCTGGAGGGCGTGGTCACCAAGAGCAGGCCCACGATGATCATCACGGAGTTCATGGAGAACGGAGCTCTGGACTCGTTCCTCAGGGTAAACGACACACATCACACCGACACATGCAGATGTATCCTGATAAGTTTACTACTGCACTTTATTACGTATGGGAAAATGGTTGTTTACAGTTTGGATATTGGCAGAGCGCTAGTGTGACTGTGAGTTCTTAAGATACAGTAACCAATTTTGGATGAAAGCTGCAAATGCCATGATACTAATTCTAACGGGACCAATCAGAAGAACCAGACGCGTGACGTCTTGTACCCCGGCTCGGTGCCTAAACAGTCGAGCTGATTCTGGAAATTTTGTAATGCATCACCTGGTCCTCATCAGATTGAATTTGCTCAGTTGCCGTGGGGATGATTGCCGTGATTCGGGGGTGCCTCTGAGACTCCCCTTTCATGTTAACATATAAAAAAAATGGGTTTGACAGTTCGTTCATTAATGAAAACGTCCCTGAGAAAAAACTTGTCTTTGAATCATTTCTCTATAAAAATTGAAATATTCATGAATGAAATTGTAGCAAAAAAAGGTTCATCTTAAACTACAGAAGTGAAAGGACCAAAAGGTGTGAGTGCGAACACGCCGGACCCCATCGCTCACACAATGGAGCTTTCGGAGAAAAACACGTCCTTCGCTAGTCTAGGTCGACTTTCTCGCTTTCAGTCACATCGCAAGGTCGTCTGCCGGCGGAGCGACTTCACGAGTCGGTCTGCACTCCGGAAACGAAACACAGAGATTTCCGTTTTGCAGGAAAGAGAAGAAAAAAAACACTCTTGACTGACCTCACGCTGCTCACACGAAGCTCACTAGGAAACTGCTAGACCATTGAAAGACAAAGAGTCAAGGTTAACCTCAAGCAACCGACAGAGGCCTCTTCTCTCAAGGAATGTGCGCCGCAGCAGGCGTGTGGAGGAGCACCGTCAAAGAGGAAAGCGTGCGGTGAATAAATGTCAATGCTATTTTACTTTCACACGTCACCGGACGATTGAGCTGCGCGATTCGGTCAAACGCTTCAGAGCGAGCGAGCGAGCCGCCGCTACGAGTTGAGATCCTTTTGTCGCTTCGCGAAACGGGACTCTTAAACAAATCGGATCTAATCTGTTTGTTTTCGGCGCCGTAGCGACAGCCCCATGTGCAGAGGGGCTGGCACAGGTTTCACTTTAAACGCACAAAGTGGAGCTGCTATTAAGGAAAGTGAATATCCTCAGTTTCTATTGCACCGATGAACATCGGGGGTCTGAGGCGCTTGTCGAGCTGCGGGACAAGTTTGGGACTTGTCAGATGATGATACGAATGTAAAGAGCCGACAACTTTTGCATAGGACTCTACTTTGCATTTACAGTATGCGGAGTCCGCATGCATGAATGCACATAATAATAATAATAAGAAGAACATGCAGATGATGAGAGGAGGACTGGGAGATTCTGGAGAAGGCAACATCAAGACCGAATGAGAACCTTCCTTCTTTCTTCCTCCCTCCTCATCCTGCCCGCCCGTCCGGCCGTCAGTCGGTCCGCGTCTTTGATGCTGCCCTCCTTTTTCGAGGCGTCTCTAAAAAAAAAACAGAGAGAGAAGCTCTTTGATGTTCCGTGCTCACAGCGTGACCCCTTTTGACTCCGAGATCCGCCGCTGACTCACACGCGCGCGTACACACAAACACAATGATCGATCTCAGCGGTGTTGCTGTCCTGGCGTGACCATCTCGCGGGCGCAGGACCCAGAGGATCAATGCGGGTTGTGTGTGTGTGTGTGTGTGTGTGTGTGTGTGTGTGTGTGTGTGCGCGCGTGCAGCTCGAAGGTTCTGCAGAGGATTAGGCCAGAGAAGCATCAAAGGCACGGTTTGATGCACAAAGTGAATTAATAGACACACGCACACCTTCGACTGCGGCGATGTCAGGGGATGTCAGGGGGATTGTGAGAGGCCGTGGGGTCTCAAGGTGAAAAGAGTGAAATCGCCCCCAAAAAAACAAAAAAAAAAAGGGAAAATGTTCTCATAATAAAAACAGACTTTTTCAAATATGACCTCAGAGGATTTATCTGTAAACTCAACTAGGTTAAAGCAATGGCCCCGTCGAATTAACGACTGTCATTATTCCCGCGCACTCCTTTCATATCCACCTGATTTACATACGGCAAGGCATCACTGCGGATGCGGCGTTACGCGCGTGTAGGATATCTTCGGGGACAGTTAAAAGCACATCGACCAGCGCCATCCAAGGCTCCGACGCGGAATCTGTCCTCGTTTAATTACTTCACCTCGAAATCGTCTTTCGTGAGCTGCGCCGTTCTTCAAAGGACAGAAAAACAACAACAGGCCTGTTTTTAACGGCACTTCTGTTTGGCCCTGGTCCACTTACTTCGCGCTATTTAATTACTTTCAACTTGTATCTCCCACTGTACGTGATACACTATAGACGTGCAGCATGAAGTAATGGGTCAAATCTTTCTCTCTACCAAAAATGTTTAGCCTAAAGCTGAATTTGATTCTTTTAAATCAGAACTTCTGCATGTTTTTGGTTGTTGTTGTATTTTAAATTTTTACAAAATCTGTAGGTAAGGATGTAAATCCCGATAAATATGACCTTATATCAACAAATGAAATATTTTTTTTGTATTTAAGAGGAGGAGGAGGAGGAGGAGGGTGTGGCTACAGAAAAGCATGAGTTACGTTTTTTTTTTTTACCTTATTCCTAAAAGTCATTGACAAAATTGGCTGGTAAAACCTATATCACATCTTGCTGTATTTTGATTGGTTGGTTTGTGGACACGGGCAGTAAAATGCACACACTCTGAGATCCCAAATTTCCTGACACTGTCTGTATGTTGCTGCAGGCTAGCGTTCGGTTTCCGAGGCTTTTAAATCTCTCGGTGCAATCTAGAACGACCAATCTTTGGATTAATGGCCGAGAGATTTTTCCACGTGTCTGTGGTTATTGCCAACCGTTTCGTCTCCGGCAGCCCGAAATCACACAGAGTGAAAGGGGCCGCAACACTAACTCACAATCAAAGGGCTTAACAGAATCGATATGACCTCCGCAGTCACTTCTCCATTAGCCGAATGGAAAAGGGTACTTTCTTCCAAACTTTGTATTGTTATAGATCCTTTCACGGCATTTTCGGTGAACCTGCTGACAGATACTGTATCTTCTCACACGCTAGACTTTCTGCAAATAACTATAGCGTGAAAAAAAGTTTGATAACAGAAAATAAAAAAAAATAATCCTCACGGTTCATGGTTTTGCAGCAGAACGATGGCCAGTTCCCAGTGATCCAGCTGGTTGGTATGCTCAGAGGCATCGCGTCTGGAATGAGGTACACGCACGCACACGCACACGCACACACACACACACATATACCACAGAGATACCACACATTTAAGATCTTATCAGAGTTATGTTCAGGTATCTGGCTGTGATGACACCAACGTGTTCATGTACACAAACGTTAAATCCGATTCCTATTTCATTGACGGTAGTCGGTGGGACACACACACTCACACACACACACACACACACACACACAAGATCTTATCAGAGTTTTATACAGGTATCTGGCTGTGATGACACCAACGTGTTCATGTACACAAACATTTAATCCGATTCCTATTTCATCGACGGTAGCTGGCGACACACAAACACACACACACACACGCACACACACGCACACGCACTGAATCCCATCTCCTTTTATAGTAGCCCAGGTTGCTGGCAACAGATGACACACACACATTCACACAATAAATCCTGTTGATGTTACCAGGTACCTGGCGGAGATGAGTTACGTTCACCGGGACCTGGCGGCTCGGAACATCCTGGTCAACAGTAACCTGGTGTGTAAGGTGTCCGACTTTGGCCTGTCACGGTATCTGGAGGAAGACGCGTCGGACCCCACCTACACCAGCTCACTGGTAAGGACGCATGCACACACACGCACGCGCGCACACACACACACACACACACACACACACACACACACACACACACAATTGCTGGAGTCTTACTGTAGACAAAACATGGCAAACTGCCTGCTTGTCACCATGGTAATTCTCATAAGGAGGCTGGGGACTCTAATTTACTCACGTTCATAAATATGAAGCTACAGTATTATGCCTAACACTCGTTAGGGGGAAAAAAAAATTGATGAGTCAATGAAAAAACTGATGACTTTGCAAATGTCCGATCCTGACAAGCAGTGGGACAATAAACACAAAGTTTGTCCTGAAGGTGGAGGAGAGGTGAGGAAGGTCCGTGGACACTTGAAAGTGTCAGACTCAGTTCTTCATCTACACCATCGGCCTCACCTTTCGTCATGTGCTTCATCATCCTCAGGGTACATCCTGGTACTTGCACTGTGGTACTGCATGTTAACACGTCTACAGTTCGGGGGGGGGCATTAATCTTATATACAGCAGGAGAATAGGACACAATAAATCTTGCAACAGCAACTTTTGCCAATTTTCAGATCCACTTGTTGTTTTTTTGTATCTCTAGTCTCGTTGGAAGGGGACCTGCCATCCCACTATACATACTGCAGGTTATTCTAGGTTAATTGGCGACTCTAAATTGCCCGTTAGTGTAAATGTGAGTGTGAGTGGTTGTCACTATATGTCAGCTCTGTGATGGACTGGTGACCTGTCCAGGGTGTTGCCCGACTGTCACTCAACGTCGCCTGGGATTTGCACCCCCCACCCCCATAGCTCTAAAAGAATAAACGCTCATGCCAATGGATGGATGGATGATTTCCCTCAAGCCCCATCGACTATTAATCGGGCAGATCCCTCTCTCAGTCCTTCACTCATTAGTTCTAGTGATCGTGACTGTAAGCGTTGGGACCGTTCACCCTCATGGTGGCACCGTGTGATAAGTCAGAGGTCATTGAAAGGGGCCAGTGTACTTCATCATCAGACCTGCCTGTTGGTTGGATGGCTGAATAGCTTCTGTGACCTCCCGACCCCGAACTGTGTCAAGACCGTTGCTTTCATTTTTCCAGAGCCAACAGTCAGACATTCGCTTCCACTTCTCAGCGTCCATAATAAGACTAGTGTTCAATCTGTGGGGACCATGAATGCCTAAGCAAGGAAATCCATCATCACACGCCGGAGCGCCGGATGGATTGGACATTATCACAGATCCACTTGGCTGAAAAATAAAAGCAGTCTGTAGGGAGGCATTGTGTGACTGACCTTAGGTATTAAAAGAGTAAAAAGATTGTGGTTTACAGATGTAAAATATTCCTAGAAGAATGAAGCCCAAGCGATGGCTCCTGTTCTCCGAGACTCCCAACTCAGCTGTCAGGAGGACAAAGCTTTTGTTTAGTTGCTGCTTTTTTTTTGTTGCTCATTATAAAAGACAAGAAACATGAAAAGACCTGTTTGCGGAACAGGTGTGTTATCCATCTCACTGCACTGCCGACACCTGCTCCGTCTTCTCTCTACCTACAATTAAATATCATATCTAGCATTATCTCTAAGACTGTGTGTGATGCTAAGGGTGCCGCGGATAACTCGTGGACACAGGCGGCCGCGTACACGTTGCATGAAATCGATTCAGCTCCTACGCTTTGGAGCGGCTCACCTGTATCGGACTGGCGTTTTTATAGTTGCTCTTTTGTTGTTCTTTTATCTGTTCAGCTCTATTTCATTTCATTGCTGTGTGTGTTCTTCAGTCTGTTTTCCATCTATTTGTTATCTTTGTACGTCTATTTTATTCCGTGAAGCGCCATGTAACTTTACGATTGTCCTTACTATTCTAAATAATCCAGTCCTCACCCTGGTGTTCATGACACAGCGCGGCGGACATATGGGCCGCCTACGCCTTCGGTTTAGCACCTGGTGACTTGTGTAGTAAGTACGCACATGTTCTTCTTTTTTCTGTCTTTCTCCATTTCCCTCCGCTCCTTTCGGCTCTTCCTGTCCTCTCAGGGGGGTAAAATCCCAGTGCGGTGGACGGCTCCCGAGGCGATCGCCTACAGGAAGTTCACGTCGGCGTCGGACGTCTGGAGCTACGGCATCGTCACCTGGGAGGTGATGGCATACGGAGAGAGACCCTACTGGGACATGAGCAACCAAGATGTAAGTCATCGCGCGCGCGCGCGCGCGTGTGTGTGTGTGTGTGTGTGTGTGTGTGTGTGTGTGTGAGAGAGAGAGAGACGGAAAGAGAGAGAGACATAAAGAAAGACAAGAATAACGAGCTGTCGTCATTGATGTCTCATTTTCACTCTGGCTGCACGTGACTGGGTACATTTACATTTTCTTTAGTCGCACACAGTCGTTCTAGTGTGTGTGCATGTGTGTGTGTGTGTGTGTGTGTGCCTGCGTGCGGCCGCGTGTGTGGGTTGTAGGTGTGACTTGTTTGTTTCCTTCGCCGCAGCAGGGGGTCTGCATGTCAAGGAAAGCCGCAGAATGAGGACATCAATTTAAGTGTCACAGGAATGTTTGTTCCCTGGAACGTCAGACCAGAAGGCGTCAGGATTTCGCTCCGCAGCTGATCCTTTCTTCGGGGGCGGGGGGGGAATAAAGTATTTCCCGACAACTTTATTCCAATTACCTTCACCGTGCGATCAATTTGCTGCAGCATTTCTACACCTTTTCATTTTACCCTGGCCTCACCAGGGATGGGTGTGGTTTACATTGATCCGTTCGTACGACTACTCTCCCTGATCCTGCTTATCAATCCACTACGTAAACAGATTACTCTCATTGTTTCTTGTTATTTGCCATACAGATTAAGACTCTCTTGAAGCAAACTGCAGCAGCATTGTTTTTTTTTACCTGCGCGGTAGTTTGCCTGCAGCCGCCAAATCACTAAAATCCGCCCCCTGCTCTTGAGTGTAGTCTGAATCTAAGACAATGAATTTATGATGAGGAAGATACAGATGAAGCTCTGATCATTTCTGATTAGATTTATGAACACACAGACACACATCACATGCTGTTCCCGGGGCGGCGACGGATCCAACTTGAAGCCAGGCGGTCGCCAAACCCTGCATGTGCCGGACTTTGCCTGACGTTTTTTGACAGATAACTCGTGTTTCCAGTCCTGCAGGCGAAAGACTCGTCTCACATGTGGCAGAGAGCACCGTCACTATCAACTCTGGTAAAGTGTGAACGCAGTGGTGCACGGAGCTGCAGTGTGGGAGGGGCGTTGGCCCCTGCCCTCCCCCACATACGGGCGCCGACAGGGAGCTGGATGGGGAACAGTTGACGGAACAGGGTGGAACCAATGACATTGGTCGGACCTTATCAATACTACAGTACAGTCTTTAATAATTTAGCCCTGGGGCCTATTCAACACCGTCATTACATTGTTATAACGTGGTTTTGAAATGACATGTATCCCATTTTTTTCTTTCAACACTAGATATGATGAGCAATTTTCAAAGCACCACTCGCACAATCCTCTGCTCTTCTCGTGTTAACAGGACGTCATAACCTGTCTCGGATCCGTTCTTCTTTCTCCTGTTTGTACCTAAAGGGGATCAGATCACATACAGTACAATACATACAGAGGTTCCAGAAGGTTGGATCGCTGCCATTTAAAAAAATATAAATATATATTTGTCGGTTTTATATTTCTAAGACGTAATGTGATATACACAGATTATAGTTCGTTTTGCCACTCAACTCCACGTCAAAGCACTCGGCCTCTAAATCCCAATTCTCGCCCTCTCGAACTCTACATCTGACGTCTCTGACACGGAGAAGCCTGGGACTTTTTTTTTTTTAACGAGCTCACGCTTTGTCTCCGCTTGAAACTCTTGAAATGAAAATCTCTTTTTGCAGCAGGAAAATTTGCCAAAAATGCGCCGCGGAGTAGGTTTCAGTTGCTTTCATCGTCGGGGGGGGGGGGGGAATATGCTCGAGTAAAGCTCTCTCAGGGAAGATGTGGCGTTGAGCTGTTGTCTCGTCTTTCCCCTCCCAGCTCCGCTTCGCCGACGGTCAGCCCGCCCTCGGGCCTCGGTGACTCGGGCGAGTCCTCGGCCCGCTCAGCTCTCGCGCTGATGAAGGACGTAGCCGGTGGGGAGATCTCCTCGCAGCTGAGGGACAGAAACACATTTTTCCACGCAAAGGAATTCCTCCTTTTTTTCTCTGCAAAGCACAGTTCCCCCCCCCCCCCCACCCCCCCCACCCCTCCCTCCCCCGTCAAGTACATTCAGATCGTCTCAACCATCTCTTTCCCCTTATTTCACACTTTCCCCATCTCTTACCTCCCCCCTGCTGGCTCTCCTCGTCCCCCCCCCCCCGGTTGTAGTAGAAGCAGCCTGTGCAGCGGTAATGGCAGGGAGTCAGCATAATGAAAGAGACCGTTTTAAAATGGCAAAGACCACGTATAATGACGGAGAAAGTGTCTTACTACTGTAGCTAACGAGGAGCTGTTGGGGCATTTACTATGCATGAACCTCACACCCTAAAACTCCCACTACACACACACACACACACACACACACACACACACACCTAAACTACACGTGTATAAAGGCAGGCGCGCGCACACACACTCCATTTCAAAGAGCGCGGCATGCTGAAATTGTCAGCGGCGCCGCCACAGGTGCTGTGTTCGACATGAATTAATCATGAAAGAGACCTGTGATGTTTCACCGCGCTCGCTGCCGTCGTGATTGACAGCGGCGCTTAAGAGAGAATTTCTGTGCCACAAAGCCTGAGAAAGTGTGTCGGGGGGGGTCAAGCGGAGTTCACCCGGCGAGCAGGCGAATCACCAGCGATGCATTCGTGGAAAGCGCAGCAGATTCTCCCCCCCACTCGGCTTACCCGCTAAATAGGCTTACACGTGCACTTCGGCGGTTTGAGTTTAAACATTTTTTGAATTTTTTTACAAGAAGAGGCACTTCCATCCTGGTGAGCAAAAACACGGCAGCGGCACCAAAAGTCAGACCGCAGAGCAAATTTGGACTCAGAAGCTTAAATCGCAGGCAGCAATGGGGGAGTTAATTACTAGTTTCAGGTCGACCAACAAAGTCAGGCTGACGGGATGAAGTCCAGAAACAGGCAGAGGTCAGCGCAGAGGTCAGCGCAGAGGTCAGCGCCGAGGTCAGCGCAGAGGTCAGCGCAGAGGCTTCGATGACCTCAACTAAATTATTGTTCAAATTTGGCCTTTCCGTCACGACTGCTCAAATAGTGCACGGACTAATCATGCTTCATTTTACCACATCACATAAAGTATTTCTACGCATGTGCCTGAATCTTTAGCCAGCAACTTGAGGTGTAAATGACACATGGGATAGAAATGATATGCGAGCAAAAAGTCATTTCTAACGAGTGTTAGCGAATAAAACTCTCATTCTGTGCCCAGTGGATGTATCGGCGCGTTTGCCGTTATCCGTATGAGCCTGGAATAATAAAACCTCTGACGCAGTTTCACTCATATACGCAAACTTTGCACACTGGCTCGCGCTCTCCCTCGCGACCTCCCCCACTCAACTTTACCCGCGCACGCACACTCGACCAGGCACCAGCGGCGTTGTGCCACAAAAATCGATCAAATCGAGAAAAAAAAAATTCTTCTTGGCTTTTCCATTGTGCGCCGCTGTGGGGGGAGAAGACCCCCCCAGGAGGAAATGAAACGCTGCGTTTTCTTCAAAATGTGCGCGTGCGCCTCATCTCGTACGACTCTCGTCACAGCCGCTCGATACGTGAGGTGTGCAAAAAAAGTCACCAAAGCGGTGTTGTCTGGAAGCTTTCACGTGCACAGGCCGTGTGAGGCGCTGCCATCGGGACCAATCACAATGTGGAGTTTTTAAACATTACAGCTGTCATCATTAAGAGTCGGGGACTTGTTTGGAGAAAGTATTTCTGGCACGGGGGGGGGCAGAAATAATTGGAGACAATAATCCCTGAACTCGACATTTCCTTGCTTTGATTATTTCCGCTGGTTTGGGCACGGCGGCTCCTTCCTCTTTCGGCTGAAGGAGTTTCGAATTTCCGCGACGCGCGGGATAATTGCACCCAAAAGGCGCGCTGCCGCATTTAGCCCAACCTCCATGAAATGCCAGTGAGAGTTCTTGTCGGAAAAGTTTTTCACCGATGAACCTTGAAAGATCCTCGTCCTCCCCAAATACCATGCGCTGCCCACCAGGAGGGCCCTCAGACGCTCCGCCGTGTGAAAAGCGACCCCTCTCGACTCTCAGAGGCGGCTGCAGATGTCGCCGCTGCTCGGCAATGAACGTCGGGATATGCGCTGTCAAGAAAACAACAGGGCAAAGTCTCACGGGAGCCATCCTTTAACTGTAGTGACAAAACACGAGAGCAGAAGTATAAAGTCCCCCCCCGCCCCCCCCACACCCAGCTGGACGCAACGCTGGATCTTTTTTTTTTTTTCCTGATACAATCCCTTTAATATCCTGAGCATCACGGACGGACACCGTGACGTGCGGAATTTATTGATGTCCTATCACGAGATTTAAAAAAATATATATTTTCTTCCCGCTGTCATTTATATCTCCCCAGACCAGAAAGTGGGCTTGTCAAAAAAAAAAAAATGAAAAAAAACCACAGAAAAAGAAAAGTTTTTTTCTGCCGTCTCTTGGTATTTGTCAAATGTGTCAAAAACAAAGATCCTCATCTCTTATCGGCTCTGGTGAAGCATGAGAACATTTTTTTTAATGTGAAACTCAGCCTGCAGTCGGGGAGACGTACATAAAGTGATTTTTTGGCAAACGGCTCAACCTTGCAGTTCTATGAAAAACAAGCCCGTCACTGCAGCTGCTGCAGCGGAGCAGCGTCCCGGGTCCGAGGCGCTCGCTCTCTCATCACGCTGCAGTTACTTTACATGACAAAAGCTGCGCCGTGGATGGTTTGAATGTATTCGTTTTCTGCTGCTCTTCGTGATCCGACAGCGTGTGGGTGATGGGGGTGCGGGTGGAGGCAAACATCCCCTTTTTACATTTGAATGGAGGTGTTGTCGGCTACAGTTCCCCCGAGACTCGGGCTACATCCACACTAACGCATTCTCTTCCTGAAAGAGGTTTCAAACGCACCGTCCGCACTACTCCGGAGGGTTTTCGAACCCTTAAAACTGGGAAGTTTGGAATCGCTAACTTGCCTGGTTTCAGTTTGAGAACACCGGGGCAGAATTTCAGTCTGGATGGGCAGAAACTGACGGATCGGCAGCTTCACTAAGACTCACTGTGACCTCGTCAAACAACTGCATCGCAGACCAGCGATGGGCAACTGGCGGCCCCCGGGCCGCATCCGGCCCGTGTCGTCACTCGGTGCGGCCCACGAGTCAATTTCCAAATGTATAACACACGTCAATTCATTGTTGATTTCACAGGCGCATAGCGGCCGATTTAAAGCGGATTCCCACCGTTAGAGGGCGCTCCCTCGAAATGCGAGAGGCTTATTGCCAAGCAACTGCGGCCTCGTCTGGCGTTGCCCGTCATGCCAACTACACGCGACAAAGAGAAACACGATGCGGCCGACAAAGAAAACTGGAAAAGAGAGGTCGCGAGTTCGATGATTGAGGAAGCTTTTTTATTCTGAATAGGGATATTACTAAATGCATTTGAATATGAAAAATAGAGATGTTGGTAAAATAAACTTTGATTACCGTTATATATTTAGTTGTAGTCATTACTTGAGTGGCTTTACTCGGCTAATAGAACGATGGGGATACAGAATCCTACTGATGAAAATGTGGCCCTCTGGTAGTGAGGATAACATGTTCGGGGACCTCCCTATCACCAAAGTTGCCCTGTTGTAGAGTATCGACTTCCTGTTTACACCGGACACGCACGTGCCCGGCGTACAATAATGGTCAAGTGTGTTTTTTATGAATGGAGATCACCTCTGCCGCGGAGCTAAAACGCTCATCTGGACGGAGATTGTTTTCACGTTAGTTGTGGATGTCGCTTCGCTCTCTCACTAAGCGAACGGCCTCTTTATCACATGCTTCATCATTCGACCGAATCCCCCCGGACATCACAACCCACTTGCGTGTCTCAAATCGGTTAATAACAGGTCGCGCAAATGGAAGCTAAACATCTCACTCGGGGGCACCAGGACAACTTGTGAGACATTGAGTATAGCGGGCTTTTACTGTAGTATGTGGGGTGAGATTACGAAGAGATCCATGATTCCTCAGCGTTGTTGTAACAGTTTGCGTCCACTTGTCTCCCCCTCTGTCGTCCCCTTATGTCCCCTCTCTCTCCCTCTCCGTGTCCCCAGGTGATAAATGCCATAGAGCAGGATTTCCGGCTGCCGGCGCCGATGGACTGTCCGGTGGTGCTGCACCAGCTGATGCTGGACTGCTGGCAGAAGGACAGGAACGCTCGGCCAAAGTTCCCCGACATCGTCAGCATGTTGGACAAAATGATACGCAACCCCGCGTCGCTGAAAGCCGGCACCAGCAACGTGGCCCCTGGGTGAGCGGAGACGCCGACTCATCTACACACGCAAAACAAAAGCCTCCCTGTCGGTGGTGCGGCGTTTCTCTCGACACCTTCTTCTAAAGCCTATATCCGCCTGTGTCCCCGTCTCTCCAGTCCGCCCCATCATCCCTTGTTGGACCGCGGCGCTCCAGACCTGAGCAGCGTGAGCTCCGTCGAGGACTGGCTGGCCGCCCTGAAGATGACCCAGTATCGAGACTCCTTCCTGGGCTCCGGCTTCACCTCCTTGCCGCACGTCACGCAAATCACAGCCGAGTAGGTCCTCTCACTGCATTGTCTCTGAGTCTCTGAGTCCGTCTGCCTGCGTCTCCCGCCGCGCCTCGCCTGCCAAGTCGGCCTCTTGTTTGGTTGGAGGACTGGCAGGGCAGCTCGGCGGCTGACTGCTGGTCCATGTGCACGCCCGTCTGTCTCCCTCGAGCTTTCTTTTTCTTTTTTCTGTCTGGCTCACTCACTCGCATCCCCTCTTCCTCTTTGTGCTTCCACGCCAGCGGCGGCCATCGCAGGAGGGGTTATGTTTTCAGGCAGTCTCTCTCCGTCCGTCTAAGTCTTGTGGTATCTCGCTATCACCTTAGGAAAATGTCTTCAAATTTGGGTCAAACGTTCACTTAGACTCGAGGATGGACAGATTCGATTTTGGGGGTCAAAGGTCAAGGTCACCCTAACTTTTCAAATCACGTTTTTGGTTTGTATATAAAAATTGTCGCAGTCACTGTGTCCGGAGAGTGCCTGTAGCCAGTATTCTCTGCAATGACCAGCAGGGGGCGACTCCACTGGTTCTAAATAAGTCTGTGAGGACATGACTCATGCTTCTAACTTGATTTATAACGTCAGTAAACATTTTCCTGAGGAGTTTATGGCCTCAACTCCAGTTTCAAGTCTTCTTCAAAACAGCATGATGTCAATTTTGTAAATTATGGTCTCGTTAAGAGTAAAATAGACGATAAAGCGAGGACACATATGGATACTTCTGGTTTCAAAGAAGAAGTAGAGAGTCTGCAAAACATCAGGGCAGAAAAAAACCAGCGGGTGACGTCACGGCGGTTCGCCGCCTGGTTTGTGGTCGAGGAATCATGTGGTGAATTTGGCGAAAATGACGCGCAAATGTTTGACACGGTAAACAATTTCATATCCGAAAGGGGCCAAGGATCGACGTCACTGTGACGTTGTAACATTCTGCAAAAACTCAGGTAGGGACCAACAAGACCAGAATTTTAATTCTAGTTTAAATAAAATTTAAAAAATCACAAAATCACTGTCAAATGACTAGCGACTGTTCCTATTGTACACAAATGAAACCGCCGTCATCTAAGTGGTATCAGTAGTTCTGGTGTTTCCAAAAATGTAGTCCCACATTTCCCATAGTCTCTAGCTTTCACATTCCTGTTCTCGGTACCTGACCTACCTTGTGTTTCTGCCTGGGTTTCTTTTCCCTCTCTCACTGTGTTACTGCTGAACACAATCATGATAGAAGAGAGTGTTTCCATTAACTTTAATTCCCACCGGTCACTGTGGGGGGAATTCTGGGAGTTCTTGCCTTGTTGACTCCGTAATGAATGTTCTGTGTAGGGGTCTGCATTTTGTCAATAGCTATTTTAGGAATGGTTTGATCACTATTTCCCTCCTTGCCAGAACAGGCCTTCAGAGAAGGTAAACACTGTTGCAATGTGTGGTTTAGATCTGCTGGCCAGCCGCTGGGTACGGGAACGAGCCTTTAGCCCCGACCTCCAAAACCTCTTCGGTCAATAAATAGTCCACCAGGGTTTCCTGCCATTACCTTTTGACCAAGGCAGCGGCATCACGCGTGGATGTCTGGTGCCGGGGCTCCGCTCTGCACTGCGACTGCCCACTGTGCTCCGGCACAGTTGGAATGGGCCAAACACAGAGGATTAATTTCCCCGCAGGGATTAATAAAGTGGACTTTAACATAGTGGAGACAGCAGATCACGGGAGTGAGAGCCAGCGATTATTTTATTTCAGCGCCTTTTCATGTAGAATGTGCCGCTACAGGGGGGGGTGCGCGTGTGTGTGTGAGCCTCCGTTAGATCCTGCGAAAAGGTTTAATGCCTATTGACCATTTAAAGTGATGTATCGGACTTCATGGGGGATATATGGAACATATCGGCTGGGGGTTGAAAGCAGATTTCCACATGATGCCGTATAAGATCAATGGAACACAATGAATGATGTACAGTACCTGCGGTTTTTCATCCATACAGAGGAATGCACCTTTAAATTAAAAGAGGTTAAAAACCTCAGACAGTGAGATATATGTGTTGATGTTTTTTATCTGAGAATGAAGGCTACGATTTTGTCATTATTATTAAAACAGACAAAAAAACTGCTCACACACACACACACACACACACACACACACACACACACACACACACACACACACAACACTGCATGTTCATGCCCTGCTAATTAAAGCACTAGCAGCTTTTTAAAAAAATCCCATTTCCAGCTCTAGCCATGTTAATATGACATTGTTATGATGATGATGATGACGGTGATGATGCAGCAGCCTCGTATCCGTTTCTGTGTTTTCCCCCAGAGATCTCCAGAGAATCGGCGTGTCTCTCGCCGGACACCAGAAGAAAATCCTGACCAGCGTCCAGTCAATGAGGCCGCACGGCGACGGCGACGACGACGACGACGACGACGACGACCAGTCTCCCACTGAATCTGTGTGAACCGCACGCACGGGAGTGATACCGCATGGAAATATTTCTGAGCCGTGCACGTTCTGGGGAACGAGCCTTTTATCTTTCCACCTCTGTTTTTAGCCTTCGCACACTTCAAGTGCTGCTCCTGGAGATCTCAACAATTTGAAACCAGACTGTGGCCATTCATGTCCTGATCGCTGAGATTCCCTCGGGCCACTTTGGCTTGCGTAAAATCATTCAATTCAAAAGTATTTTTTCCGTCTTCGGTTCTCTTTAACCGTGTCACCCAAAATCTTTTTTTATCGAAGGATGAATCACACAATGACACGACTTTGAAGACGCTGCGCACAAACTGGACCAGGAGCCCGACGGAGGGTCTGTGCTTCTTGACACGCAGGCCTCGTTGTCTTGTGCTTTGTTCAGTGCGCCCTTCGAATGAAGAGCCAACAGTTTAATGGCACGTTTTGAACCCTTTTTTTTATTTTTTTTATCTATCTTCATATTGAAGAGTCTGTACATATTGTGATATGGAAGATTTACTTCCTATATGCGTGTTTGCGTTCCCTTCTGCCAAAAGCGCTGGACGGTTAATTGCCACTGGAGTGTTTTGTGAGTCCTCTGTGATTATCTCCCTCTGCCGGACTCAACGCTGGAACCGACTTTGTAAGTGCTGTGGACTGCGGACAACGACAAAAAAGAAAGAAGAAAAAAAAAAGAGGAAAAATTGGTTTTCATAGGGCATTTTTTTTTCCCGCCCAGCCATGAGAGGATAAACTCCGTCCATGCAGAGAGCTAGCAATTCCTGTCCTACTTTAAAAAAAAGAAAAAGACAGAGTTCTCGGAGCGAACTCATGACGGATGATGTTTTACAGTCGGCGCTAACGCCCTCCGAGTCAAAAGACAATTATGGATCAGAAAATGGCATCAAAATCAGAGAGAAAGTATTACACCATCGCCATACTTCCCAGCCAGGCGAAGGAAGGAAGGAAGGAAGGAAGGAAGGAAGGAAGGAAGGCGACTGACGGAGGAAGAAACGGGAGGACCAGCTTTAAGAGACTGTGGCTACTGAGTCATTACCGGCTGCCGAGACGCACCTGTTGTGAACGACGGAGAGGAGAGAGAGGTGTCCGTCATCCAATGTTCTTGTGAATTTTGGCCGCAAACCCCACGAAGCCGACTGCCAGTCGAGCACTAACGCAACGCATGAGCGGGCCCGCCCGCCAGCCAACGCTCATGCGTTGCGTTCACGCATGAAATAAATCTCATTTCAGATGTCAGAGCTGTGTGGCCGCCGTCCAGATGGCAATCGTCCCTCCGCAGCGGACACGCAGGCAAGGGGCCCCTTTTTGTGTTAATTCATTTTTATCTGTTTATTTATTTATTTATTTATTTTCCATTCATTGCGCTGCCGGACGTGTCGCCGTTGTCAGACTGCCTGTTTTGACAGTCCCAATTCCCAGCTGACACCGCTGATTAGTGCTGTTGTGTTCGGTTTTGCAGATGAAATGACACGACGCGCCCTATACGCGTTCTCATCTGTGGACGGCAACCTTTTCAACGCGCCCTCTTTTCGCGCGGGGCGGTTTTTTTTGCGATCCGCAGAGATTGATTTCCTCAGACAGACTCAGAGAAAGAGATGTCACAATACAAATACAAAATGCTGTGGCGGTCAAGAAGGGGGAATCGTTGGGTTATTTATCCCCGTATTAATCCTTGAATGTGATGTAATAAAAGGCCCTGTTTCGGGGTACGGAGGCATTGGGAGATGTCGTTTATCTCCGCGCTGAGCAGATTATCCAGCTGGGAAACAACAGCGGACTCGTTCCGTCTTCGGGCCCGAACCGCCGGTCACGCGCGTGCACCCACGTCCTAGGGATTATCCGTCTGCAGCTCTGATTGGATGTCGTGATTTTGTTTGCCGACCCGCTGCGAGCCGCGCTCGCGTTTAACAGGCGCGACGGCGTTGGTGCTGTTTGCTTTTCACGGCGGCGTGTCCTACAGAACCACGTGTCTGCGCTGGGACGGCCCGAAAAAGGCTTTTGTTTATGGATGTTGTGATATTGAGAGGTCCGCAGCTATTTTTAAAACCTCCAAACATTTCAGTTTAACACTTTTTGGCCGAAAAAAAAAAACCCTGCTCCGCCGGCACGACCGGAATTGCATTTGTTGCCCGGCAACCATAGCTTATTGGACATTTTATCAGGAAGTATTGAGATCAACTGGGAGCGAGTCAGTGGTTCAGAGGCATAATTCGTTGTAAATAGATGCCTTCGGAAGAACAGTTTCAGCTCTGGCTGGGGGGTTTAATAAAGAATGAGATGACTCGTGCGCCTAGAAGCTCATATTTTTTCAAAAAAAACAAAACCTCATGCACAGGAGAAGAAAGCGATCAGCACAGGCGGGTATCTTAATCATTTATACATCATCTGCAGCTAAGTGTGATGTGTCTAATCTTCCCTTCATACTGCATTATCGTCTTCTGGTATGTAACGAGGTTAGATGTGAGTTTTTCGGGGACATTTGGAGTCACCGTGTCAGTGTTTGTGAAAAGACGATGGAGACAAGTGATGGTTCGGCTCGTCTTGTATCCTGCACTCCGACCCACGCGTCCTGCTTTGAGCACAAATATTTACCACAGAGACCAGAACTCAGGAACATGAATAAATGTGAGGTGTGTCCACATGGCTGCACAGGTCAATCCTGCACTGTATAGGAAGATAAATCCAAGATGGAAGTAAAGAGTAAATGGAGAAAACTGTTTTGGATGTTAGTTAAATCCAGTCCCTCTAAAAGACAAATATATTACTAAAACCTTTTGTATTTGCGGCCATGACCCTGAAACGTGAAAGCAGAGAGAGATACAGTTTTAAGCGATGAACAATTAATGCTCCGTCGCATGTTATCGCTTCTGAATATCTGGACTCATCCCTTTAGTTCAAAGAGGAATTCAGCTATTAACCCTCTTCTATTCATAGAAGGGAGTCAAGTCCATCAGGCTTTTCAGATGCTTCCCACTCTTTCTCTTGTGCTCCCTTTTTCTCTCAACAAAAAATATCTCACAGTATGTTGAAAAATACAAAACACCAAGTCTTCACTGAAGATCTGTCCTTGATTTACAAAAGATTTTTCTTGTTCCTTCATATTATTACTATTGTCGCGATCCACACAAGACAAAACTATTGGAATTTTGTTTTTTCTTTTAATTGTAAAATCTCTCACAGTCAACTATTCAAAAGTTATATAAATGCAGGAAATATAAATAAAGGAAATGGAAGATTGGGTATGTATTGTCCCTGAGGACGTCCCTTTTGGAGACATACATCCATGTTTGCTGGATAGCAGTCTTATTCACCGGTTGGGCTTAATCAATCAAATGTCTTTCCAACTTTCTGTCCGTGCTGGATCCAACACCGGGAAGACCAGGAAGTGCTCGCACCTTGGGTCCGACGCCGCGGCCTCTTGGCCCCTCTACTGCGCATGGCGCCGATCGAATTGCCGGCCGCGTGAATTAAAGCGTTGCCACGGCCGCGGCGATCGGTTCACAAAACCCACTTGAGCGCCGCGCGATGAAGTTTACTGTGCTTTGAGCAGTGCAGGTGGTGACTGACGTACGAGACGTGTCCACCCCCCCTCGCGCATCACGTCTGTCGCAGCAAACAAACTTCTATACTCAGCTAAACTCATGCTGATGCGCATGTAAACCCTGTTTGTCCATTGACCAGAACCGGTGCTTCTAAGCACGTGGGTACGTTTCCCGTGACAACATAAATCATGAAAACATAAATGTAAAAGGGGCAAAGGGAAACTCCGCAGGGTGTCGTATGTGGAATGGGTTTGGAACACAGATACTGTTTTGATCTAAACTTCCCCTTTAAAGGAACGATCCTTTAGATTTCTCTGTGTGCAATCCTTGTTTTTCACCAGGACATATTTTATTATTTGAGGGTGGCATGACACCATAGCTCTTTTTCAGACATGAACGGGACATTGGGTCCGTCCACGTATGAAGAACGCGTGAGAGACATTTCAGGAACGTTCAGACGAGGGGTGGGAGGAACATCTCTGGAGCAACATTTGCAGCCATTATTCGTTCTGAATAATCAGCTCATCGGAGAATTGTCAGTGCGTGCCTGCAAGCAGCTCATTTTACTGAGGCTTCAACGTGTCCTGGTCTGTTGGGGTCTTACTGTCGATGGAGACCGCTATGATGAATGTCTCTCTCCGTTGATCGGCGCTGGCGGTGTGAATGGCACCTGCGGATTATTGAGCTCAATCGTTGATCCTGCGGGACTGACACCCAACACCTGACGTTGTCCGCAGATGTTTCGGATAAAAAAAACTCCACTGCAACCGCGCTGGTAATATATCAACACAATGCGACATTACGTTTGGCCAATTAAGCAGAGGAACGGGACAAAAATAGACCACTAAAAAGCAAAAGAGGCCCAGAAACACGCAAGGTGCGTCGCCCGGAAGCTCCTCTGAGCGCTCCCCGATGGATTCATCGTGTAGTTGCAGTCATTTTCTGGAAGCTCGGACCAACTCGGCTCCTTTGCTTCTTCGCTCCTGTTGCTCTGGTGTAATAGATACTGTAGGGGGGGGCTGGAGATGAGAGGGGGTGAGTCATGAAGAGAGGGGGGGGAAAGAGAAAGGGAATAGGTAATGGAGGGGGCAAGGGGAGACGGCGAGGAAACAGAATAACAGAGAAAAGGGAGATAGGGGGTGGGGATTCGAGAGGCGAAGCCCGACTCGTGTATGAATAAAAATGAGGCTGGGTGTGGAGAGATTACTCTCTCTCTCTCTCTCTCTCTCTTTGTCTCTCTCTCCTTCTCCCTGCTCTGCTCGTCTGTCCTCTTTCTTCTTCTAATGCCCACCACCTCTCTGAACTGCTCACTCTGCTTCCAGTCGGCGTTGCCGCCGTCGTCTTCGGCGGCTTTAGGGAAGAGCCCGTCGAGCAATCTTTCTATTTTAGATTCACCCCTTTCACAGACAGTCTTTTTTTGTTTCAACCTTCATCTCGAGTGTATGTCGGCAAAGTTTCCCTTTTGCGCCAAAAAACACAAGCTTGCCGTGTTTCATTGTGGGTTTTCAAAAAACTGTTAGAGTGACAGTCTTCTCCTCCGTAAATGTTCTTCTTTTTACCCACTGAACTCACCAAACTTACCCGAAGTTCATGTTAACTTCTCCTTCGTCTTCCCTATTGTTTGCCAAGGTCACTCCGCCAATGTTTTGCAAAACTTCTGAGTGGATTGCTTTATAATTTTTGTTCAGAAATGTATGACCCCAAAAAGCTTTTTGATTTTGATGTGATTGATTCCCCTGATGATCTCCTCGGTTCCAGCATGAAGCTGGCAAATGTGTTTTTTAGTGAAATGTCTTGATGACTGTTGGATTGAGCGTCAAAGACATTCATGTTCCCATCAGGGTGTGATGCATAGACTGTAAAAAAAAAAGAAAAGATGGACGACTCATATCAACTTCCTTCCACTGTAAAAAAAAATGAAGGCAAAATATCCTTAGTATGGGCGCTGCCATCTTGCGCCGGTGACGTACTGATCGTCCACGGGGTAGAAGTTGCACCGATACGTGCGCTCATCAACAGTCACGAGATAGACGAGAAACAATGACGTTCAAACTTAGTGGAGCACTTGAGCGTACTTCAGTGTGACGAGAACTACCTAAAAATGACAGAAGCCATCTCTGGGGAAAAATTGATTTAACATGTACTTTGACTTTTTTCGTTTGGTCCATGTTCCATCTGCTTACATGTGGAAGGCGGGATTTATGACCCACACTGCAGTTAGCCACCGTGGGGGCTATGGAGATGTCGTGTCGTCCATCTTTACAGTTTATGGTGTGATGTAATAACTTTTCCTGCAGTGCCATGATCAAGTCAACGTTTCAGTTTGTCCGACACATCTGGTTTCAAACCAAAAAAACACCAAAACGTATTCTTATCAGCCTCAGTTGTGCTTTGTGCTGATCAGCCAATTAGCATGCTAACGTGCTAAACTAAGATGGTAAAATCATACTCGCTAAACAGTGAGTAGGTTAGCATTCTTATTTCGGATAACATTAGCTTTTAGCAAACTATGTGTTGGCAATGACCTTTTCTTCAACAACAACTGTTTTCAGAAAAGCTTAATCCCAAATCTGTGGCACAAAAATCTGGTTTGACAGCTAAAGCTCGCTAAGAGACTGATCGCTCACGTTAAGCCGGTGGCCTTTGTGCCCCGTGTCATTCGCACTGATTCAATAAAATAACCAGAAATGAAATACTCACACACTGAACACATGCAAAATATAAATATCTTTGTGTTTA
Source organism: Scophthalmus maximus (assembly GCF_022379125.1). Lineage (NCBI taxonomy): Eukaryota > Metazoa > Chordata > Actinopteri > Pleuronectiformes > Scophthalmidae > Scophthalmus > Scophthalmus maximus. The sequence goes on from NC_061527.1 coordinate 5,128,953, forward strand.
TTCTTCATAGTTTTTTCCTGTTAATTTATTTTCTTTCCGATGAAAAAAAGAAAAATGGCTCAGTAATCAGCTGACGTCTGCCTTTTTCTCTGTTTACCTGCTGTTATTGGTGTTACTGCTCATATAGTCGGAGCATCCCACTGTAATGTATTATAAAACTGTAATATATTGTAAGTATGCGCACGCCTGCGCGTGTGTGTGTGTACTATAATGTGTGTGTGCTGTTCAGTGTGTACAGTAAAATGTTTGTACATTGTGCGAGTGTGAGTTTGTAGCTGTTAACTTTTCTGAATATTACAATTTACAATTAATGCACTGTTTGTCAATAAAGAAGACAAATCACTCAAACTGATTTGGTATTCAATCAACAAGGTTTTTAGTGGAAGGGCTTATATATATATATATATATATATATATATATATATATATATATATATATATATATATATATATATATATATATATATATATACATACATGTGTTGTATGTACAGTTTGTTGGATGATCAATACACTGCCTTATCCGTGCTCTCAATTTCCCAAACATGTTTGTTTGTTTGATGTTTTCACACAAGATAATAATTTGTGGATTTACCGGTGTTAATGTAGCACTTACAGCCCCATAAAACAACTAGAATTTCACTCAGTGGAGCGCGAACCTCCGCCAAGGCCCAACAGTCCCAATTAAATTCAATCAACACCGCACCAAATTGCACTCACTCACTCATAGATATCAGTTCTCTTCAATATACCAGTTGTTGTTATTTTTCATCAAGAACCACAAATTATTCCCTGGGAAACTAGTAAAAATGTCCAAAATCGCCCTATCTAGCAATTTCGAAGAAAATGATTTAAAAAAAAATAATCTTAGATTTAAGAGCACCTTTGTCCAGATCCAAAACAAAGTTTTATGAGTTCTTTCTTGGCGCATGTCCCGTCCTTCCACCAAGTATCATGGAATTCAATTCAGTAGTTTTTTGCGTAATCCTGCTGACAAACAAACCAACAAACCAACCAACAACAACAAAAAATGACATTGTAGTTCAACATTCTTCTGGTAGTTTTCAACAGTTTGTTCTAATACAGCATGTGACCAGATTAGGCTGTTGTCAGTTTATCACAACTAGCCTTTTTTTTTTACTTAAAAAATGTAGATAGTTGATAAACCCCATAGCTCACATAAAATATTAGTTATTTAACTATTTTCCTCATTATTATTTCCCTATTCTACACCTCGTCATACGAGAAGGGCCACTTCCCCTTCAATGGCTTTCTCTACAATCAGAAGAAAATATTGAAATGATAAATCTGGCTGATTTTGCAGGTATTATGATTATTTGTACACATAAAGCAGAGGGGTTAGTCGGACCCGAAAAATTTGAAAGTACAAATACTGGAACACAAGGGTTAAAAACTGACTTCAGATATCAAAGAATTTTAAGTCAGGACATGACAAATAATTGGCTGGGTGATATTGCTGATAATGATAATAAAAGTGCTCTATATTCATTGTTTGACGCTCACTATTGGAGTCAACATTAAACCTAAAATGTAGGTGATATACTGTAAGATAAAGAAGATGACAGAAGACATCTGCATTTAAAAAGTCATTTTAAAAAAAGCTTATTAAACTTCCATTATGAGTTCTTCCTTTGTGCCGGCACATGAAACTCATCATTCATGTTTTCCTTTTTATCTGTGAGTGACTCATGTTTTTGACTGCGACTCTTGGTTGATGAATAGGAAAGTTTACAACCGTTGAGAATGACTTTGAATGATGCAGTGTCGTTTTCCTCCTCAGAGCAGAGCTGACTATTTTTTTCTCCCCTTATTTATCTATTTTTTTTACAAAAAAAAAACAACACAAGGCCGGTTAAATTGAATCACATTAAAAGCTAGATTCACTAATAAAAAGAAACCCATTACCTGACAGTGGAGTCGGCTGCAGTGTGTTATTCACAGCAGTGGGAGCCCCATCAATTACATATGGAACAGATTCACGGCACAGGAACTGATGCAAACCGCTAATGAGATTCCGCGAAAACACGTCGGGAGCAATATTGACATCATGACTTCATTTATTACAATGAAGCGGAGCCTGTGAGTGAAAAGTGATGGATAAATGAATTCAGCATGAGTCCTTACAATTAATCAGCTCCTGCACAATATGAACCTGCCTAAAAAAGAAGAATCAAGGACCCAACAGTTGGCGGCCAAGAACCTTTGAACCGTGGGCAACTGCTGCTCTGTTGCTAGGCAGCAGCGATTAGGGGCGGAACGCCGCAAACCGTCTTCCTACTTTTTTACTTCCTGTCTTTGTCCTGTTTTCCTCTTCTATGATCGTCTGCCCGCCGCTCTGATGTGTTTGACCTGTGTTCAGGTATCCCCGCCTCCCTCTTGTATCGGGTCTCTGTCCCCCTTGAGTTTTCTTCGTGCCTGCCAACCGACGTTACTTTTTCGTTCACGCTCTTTCTGCACCACCTGCCTTGTCAGACCTTCGAACAACTTCATCATAACACAATCACAATATGAATTTCATCATGGTATCCCCATCCTCTTTTACACTATCTCCCATGATTGCTCATGCAAATCTCGGTAAAGATTTCCTCCATTTTTTTTTCTTCTCCATACTGGTCCATCGCATCTTTAACCTCCTCTCTTTGTCAGGTTAAAGTGCACGTCATGGACGTCAAGGTCGAAGTTGGATCAAGTTGACCTTTGCTGACAATACCAGGGAGGGAGTCTGGCCTGTGTGTGTGTGTGTGTGTGTGTGTGTGTGTGTGTGTGTGTGTGTGTGTGTGTGTGTGTGTGTGTGTGTGTGTGTGTGTGTGTGTGTGTGTGTGTGTGTGTGTGTGTGTGTGTGTGTGTGTGTGTGTGTGTTCGTGTGTGTGTGTGCTCAACTGTCCAGAAATACATGGGCACACTCTCCATTCCAAACATATTATTATGCTTTGGTTTGATATCCCAGTGAGGTCCCCTGCCAGTTATCAGAAGATTATTTTCTTGTCCTTTCCAGTGTCTGAAAGCCCATCTTCACATCTGACCTGAGAACTACAACCAGAGAGTTTTGACATCATGTCTTGAATAACAAAATGACAAGTATTCAAAATAGCTGCCGATCGTAGTTCTGTTGATTCACTAATCGACCAGGCAATGTAGTGGAAAACGTTTCCTCTCCTGGAGCATGTCAGTCCAGTTTCAGTTCCCTCATCTTCACCGAAGGTGTAATTCATCACTTCTCCGAGGTCAAAGGTGCTGTCTGTGTCTCATCGTCTGTGGAGTTTAGGGAAAACAGGTCAGCGGTGGTAAATGGAGGCTCATTTCTTATGAATGACACTGCGTGTGTCACCCCCACAACCCCCTGCGCTTCAAGGGGTTAATGGCTTTCTGTAGTAGACGGACCGAAAAGCCCGGCCGGACGTGTTGGCGGGGGGGGGGGGGACACACAGCGCCGGGGCGTGGAGGCATGACTTCATCATCGGCCTCAAGAGAGGGTGACAGAAGGAGGTTAAGAGAAAGTGAAGATGGAGGGAGGAGGAGGAAAAATTAAAGCCAAATGATTCTGTACGTGTGTTTGTTTGTGTGTGTGTGTGTGCGTGTGTCACACACACACACAGTGAGTCATCTTCACACAGCCTCACCGGCACAAATCTGTCTCTCCTCTCCTCCCCCAAACAACCCCCCTGGATAAATAATTGACCATCTTCTCCGACAGTGGACCGCTGGTGTGAGGCATGTTGCTCACTGGTCTCCGTCGCCGAGATCCTCATCTTGTTTTCTCCCTTTCCTCCTGTCTCCGTTTCTCTTTGTCTTCCATTCGCCTTTCTTTCTCGCCTCCGCCTGGCAGAGTCACTCTCCGCAGGAAACAGTGAAAAGTCTGCGTCCTTTTTTTCCTTTTTCTTTTTTTTTTTTTCCAAAGGAATGAGCGGGTTATCTATTATTGAGCAGCAGTCAGCGGCAGCCGTCTCCATCCGCTGGGCTGCTAAAATAAATATGACACAGCACTGGAGAGATTTGCACACATTTGAACTGAGCACTCGGCGCTCGGAGCGTTCAGAGTTACACATTTACCCGCACAGCGAAGGCAAAAGAACCCGGGCCAGTTGTTCAAAGCAACTGGTAGCCTAAATTAAAAAAAAAAACATTGTTCTTCTTGTTGTTGTGCAAAAAACAAGCCATCCTTTGCCTCTAACTGCGTGACTGAAAGGAAAAAAAACGAAACGCGTTGTCCATCTCAAAGACTTCTGAACACTTAAAGCTACAGTGTGTAATATTTAGAAGACACTATTCACAGAGATCGGATATATTGTCCATAACTATGTGTTCGAATATCTAAAATCACCTGCAGCAAAGAACCAATGTTGTTTTCGTCAACTCTGAATGAGTTCAATATAGCTACATGAGGTGGACCCGACCTCCGTGTGAGTCGGCCATGTTTGCTGCGTCGCGTTGAACACGGTTGCTGCACAAACCGGTTCCAGAATACGCCGCAATCACGTTGAATTTTTCAGCGCCGCCGGAAACCCGGGAACGAAGTTAGCGGTGCGCCACCGTGAAGTGTCCCCCGTCGGGTGCTCAGTTGGTTGCGGAAGTTTTCTTTTTCTTCCTTTTCAGGGCTGAAAACTGTAATGAACAGTTTGCGGAACGTGAAGAGATATTTTAGATATTTTCAGTTAAGATATTCACAAAAATTTGAGAAAAAGTGCACACACCGACAGACGCGCTAATATGAGCGTCCATGTTGCCATTGCCTAGCAGCAGTGGGCAATGGCAAAAGCAGCTAGCCTGCAGGCAAAAGCTGAATAACTATTTTACTTTTACTCAATAAAAAGAAAAACAAAATGATAGGTATACAGCCGGAGAGTTTCTCCGCTTGGGTCAGGAGCTTAAACTGAACCGCGGTCGCTTCAGAACGTACTTCAGGATGTTCAGGATGTTTGAATGTTCTGAATTGAACAACGTAACCTCGGAAAATAAAATGTTCTTGGTCCGGAAAAAATTAAAACATGCAACATCGCCCGCTGAAATTCCGTCGCTGGACACAGGTTGAAAATACGTACTGATAAGGTGCAAATGAAACGCACAAAAGAGTCCCCAACTTGTTTGGCGGGGGGGGGGAAAGGACATCACTGAAACATTCACTCCAGTCCAGAATCTTCTTTTGGGGCTGATGTGTGATCTGCATTCGGCAGCAACGTCTTGACCGGATTTGACGAGGCAGCGGCTGCTCAGCTGGACTCCCTGCATCTGACATCAAATCCATAGTCAACAGTTCCGCCCAGAGGCACACACACACACACACACACAAACACACACACAAACACACACACACACACACACACACACACACACACACACACACACACACACACACACACACACACACACACACACACACACAGAAAATGACAGCGGCCCGCGAGCCGCGATGAATTATAAACACCCTGCACATGTTCCGATCGATTATCTCACACGCGATACCGACCAGGGCGGAGCTGCACACACACCGTTTAAACTGGCAGATGACGGGGCGTTGGATTTTAATTTGATTTCATATATTTTCCTTTTTCACAGCATCAGAGCAGCCAACGCTTCCCCCTGAAGTCCAGCGCTGTGGGGGTTAATTACGTGGTTGTCAAACCTCAGTTCTGCTTCTTTTCCTCTTGCTCTTAAAGCAACACAGTCACATTCCAGTGTGAGCCTCCGTGGAGAACAAGAGGTGGCGGACAGCGTCGAGGACATTCCAGACACAGCAGCGACAACAGCGCTGTAAATTGCTGGTCCGGACCCCCCCGGCGGGGAGTAAACACCTCGGTTGACGGCATTCCAAAACTTTGAACTCCCACAGTGACTTGATGTGGCTTAAATCACTCTTGACCTCATCGCGTCTCAGCGGACGGTGAAAAAAAAGAAACTTCCGCCCGCTGATTTACGACAGGGTCAGAGGGAGTGTAGGGCGGCACAGCGCTGATATTTTCTAAACTGTCATTGAACATCTTAAAACCTTAAACCTTTTCTTTTATTTTGACCTGATCTATGCAGATTCTCCTGCAGAAGCGCGGTGCATCCTCGTCAAGGTGAGAGAAAAATACTAGTTTTGATAGGGCACAAAATGTTCCACCGAGAGAAGTAGAAAGATGGTTCCACCAACACAAATCGGCGATATCTGGGATGGTGCCACGTCCGACTCGGGTAGACATCACTCTGTATACCTCTGTGGACATCTCGTGTTTTTCCCCGCAGCGCGTGGCGCCGCCGAGCACAACAACAAAAACCACAACGGTGGCCGACTGAATGGTGTCTTCATGGTGTGACTCCTGGCCCAATTTCCCCCGCGGATCAATAAAGTATGTCTGATTCTAATCATCAATTAATGTAATGGCATTCAAAAAAAGAAAGAAAAAAATTCATGTTGATTTTGAAAAATGGCGTTCAGGCAATCTTTATGGTTTTTGATGGTCGGTGGTCAGAGTTGCCGGTGCCGCTACTCCAACCGGCCATTGACGCTCACAGAACTGGTTCGATCGGCACACGGCTCTGCGCGACTGTACGAAGAAATTTGCTTCAGAGAAATTTGCTTTGCGGGAGACTCGATGAATTCGGGAGGTAATGTCCTGCAGTTTGGATGGAGTCACTGTGGTGCGCCATCCAAATAAAATGAATAACTTTTCGTTAAGGGTTTTGCCCTGAGCATCTTGAATTAAGACAATGTAGGTCGAACGTAACTTTGTTGCTCAACTCTTTTAACTTCCTCTGAATTCCTTATCCCCTTAGAGCATCCCTGAAGTCGGATGAACAACTTCAGCTCGGGGACGATGCCGCGCACAGGTAGAGCCCTTTTTTTTGCTGGGTGATGTAAAAATGATTTGATATTTAAATCTTAACGTCTATCTGTGATAATATCACTGAATATATTGGGAAAAAAGGTCAAAGGTCAAACATCACCACGCTATCTCTGCTCTGTCGGCATTTTCACACTTCTCTCTACCTCCTTCCTCTTCAGTCCGGTTCTTTTTCCGGTGTTTTTTCCTTCCTCCCACTTAACAACCCCCCCATCACACACACACACACACACACACACACACACACATACGCACGCACACTCCTCTGTTTCCTGCATCCATTGTTCTTCTCTGCCCTGACGCCTCAGAAGTCTAAATTTAGACGTGATTCTTCTGGAGGGATCAGTGGTTGTGTTGCTTCCCGAGGACGCCCTCAGTGTTCGTAGGAAGTAGTTCAGTATAATCTTTTTTTTTTTTTTTTTACGGGACAAGACTTTTGCTGTAACATTTTTTTTTTCCCAAGTACATACAAGAAAAAAGTCCAACACCGAAACCGTATAACCCACAGAAGGTTTAAACGCCGACAGGCTGTCGACGTCATCCCCCATTATTCATAGTGTCTATTCATATTTTGTTTTAAGACACGCCGATCCACAAAGTCTAAGATGTATGGAAAATGATTTTTGCTCCCCTGAACAGTGAGCTCCTGCAACAGGGTTGGACAAAGATAGTTTGTCTCGAAATGTACTGTTGTGCTTCTGCTGAAGTGTTAAGGTGAAACCAGGCTGCTAAACCCTGAGGCGAAGTAGAAAAAAACTACAATAATACAATAACCCTTACTCCGTATTATGGTTTTTCCATTTTTGACGTATGTGCAGGTTATAATCACCTTGAACAGTGACAGATATAATGATCTATAATTTTGGAAAACAGCCTGGAGAAAGCTTTTCGAAGCCACCACAGTATATTGGCCGACGGTGAAAATGCTCTTAAATACATTATGAACACTTTTGTAATGAAGAGTTCCCACTGAGGATGCAATAGCAGGGAGTCCAGAGTTTGTGCCGCAGCACCACTGTAGAGAAATATTAGGCTTTTTGCCAAACAAACGATAATTGTTAGTGGTTAAGTTACGTCACGCGATACGGAGATACGAGGTCTTCAGGCTGCGGCGGCAGCGTGGCGAGGAAGCCCCCACAAGATCACACTGACTCATTAGGCCCGCCTCATTGTCGCTGCACAAAGGCAACAACAACATCAAGTGGGGGAGCAAAAGATAACAGGAGTGACACACACACACACACACACACACACGTGCAGTTAGTCTGCCTCCGTGTTCGTTACCACACACTTACGCGTGGATTTGATGATTTGACCACAAAAAAGCGAGAGAGAGAGACTCAATTAGGTATTGCCATGGCAACGTGGGACTGTGGGGAAATCTGGTTCTCAGCTTTAATCTCCTTTTAAATCATCTTTGAAAAGCTGGGACGGCTAAGTTGACTGTGTGTGTGTGTGTGTGTGTGTTTGTGTGTGTGTGTGTGTGTGTGTGTGTGTGTGTGTGTGTGTGTGTGTGTGTAACAAAGAGAGATATGGGTGTGAGAACTCCAAGTATGACAATGAGTCTACAATTGTGGACTGTGTCTCTCTCTCACACACATACACACACACACACACACACACACACACACACCCGTCACGCCTTTCCTTTCTTTTCTTTTTTTTTCTTGTCTTCCCCTCTCCGCACAATTCCACCTTTCAGAATAGCAATCAGTCTGCCTCATTTGGCCCCTGTCTCCCTGTGTGTCCCACCGAATACTTTTTTTCCTCTCTCTCTCTCTCTCTCAGAGTCAGAGCCTGCTCCCTGAAGATGTCTGGCTTTCCTTCACAGACTAAATTAGACATTCATGTCCACAGATTCTCCGTCGAATCTTTGCTGCTGAAAAGACGAGATTAATAAAAGCAGAAGAAAAAAGTCACTGGCCTATACAGCCAACTTGAAATATGGCAGATTGAAATCCAATTTGCATCCTGCGTTGCGTCTCATATCCTCTCCTCCTCTACTCCCCCGGCCTTATCTCCATCTTTTGTCTCCCTCCTTCTCCGTTTCCCGTTCTGCGGTTCACAAATGTCAAGTAATCTCGTTGTTGTACAAATATGAATTCAGTTTTTTTTATATTCGATAGAAAACGCCTCGAGTTTCTGCTGAACTGAGCATCGGCGTAACTTCTCAGGGGGGGGGGGGGGGTCATCCTTTGTGCTACATCGGGAAGAAGTCATCTTTCTGCCTCCGCCTCCTCCCGAGGCCCTCACGTGAGACTAATACGTTCAGGGGAAATTATTAAAAATGGAGGAGACGCGCGCTTTATTCAGGGTGTACTCTGCATATTTTTCCAGTTCCAGTTGCAGGACCGTTGCATCATGTCTGTGTGTGTCGACCGAACTGCTGAGCTCGCGCCGACTCACGCGCAGTGGGAGTTAATTGGGATCTGTTTTCAGCGTCCGACCGATCGCCGGCGCGACGCCTTCATCCGGTCAGTATCGGAATCTGTCAGACGACACACGTCAGCCGCGGGGCTGAGTCATCACGCAGTTTGTTTATAAATTCATTTTTTTGTGCCACGCTGACGTCAGCGGCTCTCTTTCCCTCTCTTCTTTTTTTTTTTGAATCTTCTAACTCTGGAGAAGAAAGTCTTTCTCATTCTTTCATCCTGGCTCTGTGGAGAGGCCAGGCCTGTGCGGCCTCTGTACGCTCCCCGGCCTTGTTCATATTTCACATGGTTATGGAAGCCCGGAGCAGACGCCCGGCTTTTTTTTCTCCCCTGAATGGAAAGTCCTCCTCCCCTCGTTTAACCTCCAGGACCCAATTTCCATACTAACCGGCCCAGTCGAGGCGCTTGACGAGGGACGCGCTGATTGTCGCACGGTGGCTCCGCGCTCTCTCTGGCTGTGACCATGACGAGACCGGGTCAGACAAAGCGAGTCTGATATTCTTGTCTTCCATTGAATTCGTCCCAAACTAAAGATGTATAACGACACGACCACTGAGCTAATATCGGCAGATTCCAAATAAAGAAAATCACAATTATTCTTAAAGTCGGGTCAAATTATGTCGGCGAAATGTGTTATTAATCATTGTTTGTCATTAAAAGAGATGAACGAACGGTCGATACCGACCGCAGTCACATTGCTGATAAATCTTCAAGACGTTTGCGCGCGCAGCAGCCGACGAGCTCATTAGTTATCCAACATCCAACCGTGCAGTTTTCTGCCCTGGTGCAAAGTCCAATGTGGGTTGTCATTGTTATGTTCTTCATAAGGTTGGCGAGAATCCGTCCGTGCGTTGTTGAGTCATCGTGTGCACCCGCAGACGGGGGGGGGGGGGGGGGGGTCTGAGCCCGAACATCCTGGCTTCATCGCACGCCCGTCAGCGCCGCTTGTGCCCGCGTTACGTTTGTAAGACTCCGGGGGCGTGTGTTGTAGTACGGACGTGGCAGAAACGGAGACGTTTGGAGGGCGACCACGCAGCTCCCGACTGGTTCTTATCGGTCGCGGCTCGACGCTCATCGGCGCAGTTCCACCTCGTCGCCAGTCCGACAGACGAAATCCCTCGTCTCGCTTTCCACGCTTGTTGTTTCTCGTTTTGTGGCATGTTCTGTAACCAAGCAACCGACTGCAGAGTCGACAAACTGCTTCCTGTTATCACCTAGTACTCCTAATGGTCAAAGGGTGACGGGCGCTTTCAAGTTTGTTCGTGTGAACGGAGATTAATATTAATTCAGAGCTACAACGTTTGTCTGGACGCAGATTGTGTTAGTCTTGAAACGATAACTTACTGGCACGGATGAAGCCTCGGGGATACGCATGGCTAAGACATTTGGTTAACATTTGGTCCCGCGATGCCAAAAGCAACACTCAACTGACCGCTACCTGGAACATTCACCGCAAACAGACGACAACATGTTCGAGGAGATTGGCAGCCTCCACTGGATGCGTCGCTCCGCAGTCGCTTCGCCACGGGGTCAAATCTGACAAGAGCTTTTCGCTGGATTGCTTCGTGACACAAAACGGGAAGAGACGGATCGCCTTCCGTCAAAACAGTTCTTGGGGTTTTTTTCCACAAAGGCAGATGGAAAATCCCTCCCTGGCTGTTTATCCTCTTCAGTACAGAAGAAGGGGAAATATTTGTTTGAAGAGGCAACATCTTCTTTATTGGGAGGGACTTTTGCTTCATGTTTTAAGAGATTCAGCGTTTATTGGCTAATGGGAAACATGGTCGTGATGTAGAGAAACATTAGCAGAGACAGTAACACTGGTGCAACGCGCTCCACCATGACGTGATGTTTCTTCACAGTAATCAGAGACTCTCACGAGTAGTTTTTGAAATGACTGATGTTAAAATAGTCACCACATTTTCAATATATCTAGAAATTAAAAAGATTTCTATGAAACAGCTTATGTTTGAATTATGACACGCCATCATAAAGGGTCTGCTGACCTCCATTTCACCGAGGGAGTTGGAAGGTAAAGGATGAAAAATTGCACATTATACGGCATCATCCTTAATTCTGCTCTTGTGGGGGTTTAATGAAGACCCCGGGGAGTCTGCGGCTCCGATGGCGTAGAATAAGGGGTCAAAGGTCAAACGAGACAGCGCAGCTCATCATGCTAATAATCTCACTTTGTTATTTATGATTTTTCCCTGGGATGGATTTCTGTCACTCAGACATGCAGTCTATCTATCTTGACGACCATCCCTTTAGATGAAAATATTTTTATGAATGATAATATATCTTTATGGGTGTGAGAAATATTAGGATGATTGGAATACCTCAAACCCCTGACATCATATATGTGAGAATGGACAGTTTGGTGTGTGTAGCAAAATTAAATACAACACATTTCGGAGGAACCATGTTTCCAACTTTTCATTAACAGATTATCAGTTTTGATTTACATTTTTCCAGGCGAGAACATCTGTATATTGATTTATTTTTTTTCTTAAATGATATAAAGCTGTTCTTTATAATATCAAGTCACACACACGCCCATGCAGCAATGATGGACCCATCGATTTGATTATGTGACTTTAGATTAATACGCTGGTCTTGTACACGCACTTTAACCACCGCAGAAATAATCAGCTGTTGCCAGAAATATGGCAGAAATATATTTATATATGTGGATTTCTGCAGGATTTATGGCGGCCATTTAGAGAGAGGTTTACAGTCGCTGGAGCCGGGGAGGGAAAGCGCGGCTGATGAAAAATAGTCTGTCAATCTGTCTGCCACGGGCAGAATCTCAAAACGCAGAAGTCTGATGGTAAGAATGAAATATTATGTGAAGTGTGAAAAGCTCCAGTGGTGAAATATTCCGCTCCGTCTGTCCTCATTATCGGTCTTTCTGTGTCTGCCTCTCCCTTTTCTCTTTTGTCTCACTTCCCCCGCCACTGACTCTGCCCTCTTCATCTCCCGGCCCCCTCGGCCTCTCGCTGCCTCTCTCTGTCCGTCGCCTCCTGTCTGCCTCGGTGCTGCGGGGAGTTGCTCGGCATCAAACTGGTCCCAGGTCTCACAAAGACGGAGGGGAGGACAGAGACGGAGAGAGACGGAGTACAGAGCGTGAAAGATCATTTACTCGGGGTTCTTTTTCTTTTGTAGTTTCCTGGTGACTTGTACTTCCTGAAGATTTATTTAGGTAGTAGAGCTATCGTCTAAGCCTTGATTTGAATCAGAGAAGTGCCGTGAAAGTCGTCGGAGCTCAACTCCGACTCAAGACTCAATCGCTAAATGAGAATCATCTGTTTGTGTTGGTGTCAGAAAACGCTCCTTGCAAACATTAGGGCGGGTGGTGAATAGCTGGGAACTCTATTCATTTGATTGGACTTGAGCTGTAATGACAGCATGGACATTGAGGTTTATTTCATGTAATAAGTGTGGCAGATGAATGGGAATGACTCTCAGCACAAACTGTGAAGTTAAATATGGAAGAGAGAAATATGAATTTGGTTTGCGACAGTGTGCATTCGCCAAATTTGATTCGCTCTCCTCATCAAGTAGATTCTTCTATACAGGTTCTGGACGACGATAACTAAAACTAATTTGACCCAGTAACCTAAGTTTAGAAAAGGAAAATAAAAAAAGGGAAGGGGCGGTTAAATATGTCTAATATAAACAAAACTCCTCCAATTGGATGGATCCGCCCAACATCCAGGACCCCGAGGGCGAGGATCAGAAAAGAGCAGTGGCAAGCTCATCCGACAGTAACATCAGGAAGAAAGAGCGCGAGAAGAGTGAGACGTTTCGGGGGCTGAGAGGACAACCGGGCCAGACGAGGGAGATGAGGAGGAAAATGGTCCCCATGGCGACAGGGGCATTCGGGGGATGTGGCTCCTTGGTGACTCCTCAGCAGAGTCCACGTACAAAATCCAGGTCCAGCAGAGTGCATCTTAATTCGATCTTTAAGACAAGAACCCTGGAAAACTCTGGAACTCTGGAAACACTTTTACATTTTACATTTTACTTGTGGCGTTGTCAGGGAAAGTTCCAGAAAACGTCCGCAGCAACATTTGCGTTCTCAGGTGCAGCCCCTCCAGGAAAAGCTCATGAAAATGTCCGGACCATTACATTACATTGCACAGTCATTGTGCGGGACTGTCGTCATCCTACAGTTCCTCTGTTTGACACGGACATACTTTATTTTATAAAATCAACAAGAAAGTGATCGTAACACATTTCCAGACGTCTATTCCTAATTGGACGGACTCTGCTCAACACATCGAAGGCGGACTCCCTCTCACTCACGGAGGCCGAGTGGCGGTGCTTCCGACCGTGGAAGATTTACACACCGCCTGAGTTGCCGGGGCAGCACTCTCGCACCGGCCTGGGCCCGGTGTGGAGATTAGTGTGGCCGTGAAGACTTCAGATTCATTCATTAATCTTCCTGGCTTTTTCTCTAATGAATCTGTTCGGACCGCTCGGACAAAAAGAAAACAAACGCGATGAATCCCAGGAGTGAGGTCACGGTGCGGCGAGCAGCGGGGCGCTGTCCGTGGTGCTGATCAGACACCGCTGAGACGATGGGACGCCTTCGTCCAGGGTTGTTTTGTTTTTTTATAACACCGTCTGCAACCTTTTTCGCTGATGTTGCCGATCGTGTCATCTCGTTTTTCCTCTCCCATCCCACCCTCCTGAATGCCAGCCTGAAAGCCAGTCGTGCCACATTCGGAGTTAATTCTAAAAAAAAGCCTGCTCCCGAGAGCCAGACGAAAAAAGATGGTATTTGCGGAGGTGACCCCTTGCCACCGCTGCGGCACTCGATGTGCCTCTTTGCGGCAGGTAGGAAATGAGATTCTACGCGCTCGTGAGCTAACCGCACTGGAACTTTCCATCCATCCATCCATCGTCCACCGCTTTATCCATTTAAGGGTCGCGGGGGGGGGGGGGGGGGTGGGGCAATCCCAGCTGACATTGGGCGAGAGGTCGCCAGCCTATCGCAGGGCCACATACAGAGACGGACAACCATTCACTCTCACATTCACACCTACGGTCAATTTAGAGTCTCCAATGAACCTTACCCCATTCTGCATGTCTCTGGACTGTGGGAGGAAGCCGGAGAACCTGGAGAGAACCCACGCATACACGTGGGAGAACATGCAAACTCCACACAGAAAGGCCCCGGTTGCTTTGAACCGGGACTCGAACCCAGAATCTTCTTGCTGTGAGGCGACAGTGCTGACCACTACACCACCGTGCCATCCGCAGGAACTTTTTCAGAGACAATTTTTTGGGGGGGTTTTGAATGAGGCACACGCCCACACACAAATGCACACAAACATGTGCAGGTCCCTCTCTCTCACACACTCATCCGCATGTGTGCGCACACACACACACACACGCACACACACACACACACACACGTATAAAAAAGCACAGACAGAATAATAAAAATACCTCTGCACCCCATGCTGAGATGAGAGCTGGCAAGTGCAAAATAATGACATCTACTGGGAGTCAAGCTCCCCTCTCTCCGTTAACACACCCAGATTTACACACACACACACATACACACACACACACACGTGCACACGCACAGAAGTTGATAAATACCCCAACTCCCCTGCTCACACTGTGCATATCAGATATTGAACCACCTCTGCCGGTCTCCAGTTTCAACTTGATCCAGCCCCTGTTCCAGTTTCCACCTGTGGAACCCGATGTGCTGCCATGTTCCTCGACTCGTGTGGCTGCAAGAGTCAACCTTGCACATACGGGAGAGGGAAAAAAAACATCTGATAATATAGCAATCCACTAGGTGTCCGGTCTATTTTTTAATTTTACGGCTGGAGCTTTTCATTACCGCGCCGATGCCTCTCTGCGACTGGGCCCTCCCAAAAACACCGAGCGAAATAAAATATTCCCGACTGCAACATAAAGATAAGGATTCACTGTACGCCGGGGGATAATCTCCTGATACTGTGTTGTAGGGCGGCGGGGGCCGCGCGGGGTAGGGGGAGCATGAGGTAATCATCGAAAAGTCCCATTTCCCGGCAGTGAGACAGCCTGAGTACTGTGGGATTTTCCAAGTGATTGCACCTGAGAGAAGCAAGAGTGCAGTGAGTAAAAGCTCTTCCCCGGCCGAGTCACTGCGGGATTTGGAGGCAGGAGCGGGTCAGAGGGATAGTGAGTGGGGCGGGATCCATGCGGCATTTCCCTGCGCCCAGGAGGTTATGTTTTGGTCAGTTGGCAGGGTTACGCAAAAAAAAAACCAACTGCCGGACACATAGAGTATTTCCGCGCGAGTCGGTGAGCGGATGGGACGCGGGGGCCAAGAAAGAACCGCCGCTAAAGTTTGGCAAAGATCCGAGCCAACGTTTTATCACATCCCCAGGGAATAACTCATGGATCCTGATGTTTCAAAAAAAGAAGAGGACATCACGGCATATTTAATAGACCGACATCTGTGAGATTTGTGGCAGCTTGATTGAATTCGCGGGCGCCGCTGGGCCTTGGCGGAGAAATGCAAGCGCCATTCGAGTTCAAGATGTGATCAAGGTAACGATGCAAAAGTTAAGGGACAAGGCAGGAAATGAGCGAAATCTTCGCTCATCCTTGAGTCCGCCACTAACATGAAATAGTTGCTGCGGCCCCACTCCGAGTGTCATCCTATTCTTTTCGAATCCAAACGGTGGAGAGCTGTTGCTCTCGAGTCCCCCTCCCTCCTGCACATTGTCCGTGGAACAGAAAGAGGAAAATGAGTGTGACGTCGTTGTGATTGGCTGCCGGCAGTCCACCGGTTCACAGAAGTTCAGTCGCGTCGCGGCCAACTTTTTGTTTGGCTCTTGAAGAGACCGTTTGTCATCCGACGCACACCGGCCATGCGTGGTTACTCAGCGCCGCAGGAAATGAATGGTTTTCCCAGTGACTTGCTGATCGTGTTGCCTGCAGCATGAGCGCGGGGTCACGGGAGGAATATAATGAAAACAATTTCAAAACAGTAAAAGGCAACACTGTGTGTGTGTGTGTGTGTGTGTGTGTGTGTGTGTGTGTGTGTGTGTGTGCGTGTGTGCATCTGTGTGTGTGTGTGCATCTGTGTGTGCATCTGTGTGTGCGTGTGTGTGTGTGTGCGTGTGTGTGCGTGTGTGCGTGTGTGTTTTTGTGTGTGTGTGTGTGTGTGTTTGTGTGCGTGTGAGTGTGTGTGTGTGTGTGTGTGTGTGTGTGTGTGTTTGTGTGTGTGTGTGCGTGTGTGTGTGTTTGTGTGTGTGTGTGTGTACGTGTGTGTGTGTGTGTGTGTGTGTGCGTGCGTGTGTGTGTGCGTGTGAGTGTGTGTGTGTGTGTGTGTGTGCGTGTGTGTGTGTTTGTGTGTGTGTGTGTACGTGTGTGTGTGTGCGTGCGTGTGTGTGTGAATACTAAAAGCTGAGAGCCACAAGCAAACAACACAGTGAATTAACCAAATAAACGAACCAAGCCAAAAAATAAACTCCATCTCTTTGTCACTGTGTAAATCTATGTGTTAGTCTCTTTATCTCTCCAAATCAGTCTGTTTGGCAACTTCCGACTATTCCATGAAATGTTTTTTCCTTGCCTCGGGATAATGCATGTTGTGATTTGGCGCCGTACAAATAAAAAAAGGATCGGAGACTTTTCAGACCTCGCTGACGTCCCGCGCTGCCGAGCGGTGTTCTGCAGGAGCAGGGCACAGACTGTGCTCTGACTCAGCAGACGAGAGTGGAACTGAATGTTAAAATGACTAAATGCTAAATGCCAGATCGGTAATGAGAAACTGTCGGAGGCCGTCAGAGGCGTCCCGAAAAAAAACACAAATGCTCCAGTGTGATTAAGACATCTACGTCGTCTCTTTGTCCCACGAAACGGGAAGAAAAAGACAAACGCTTAGAAGACAAAGTTTTCACGATTGACCCGGTGACGCCTCCGCATTTCACATTGTACCTTCAACACGCTGAGCTGGTTTGCATTTGTGTGTCTGTGTGAGCATGTGAATAATTTCAAAACTTGCCCTCACCATGCAGAAGAAATGCGTTTCCCAATATATACTGTAGTTCTGAGAACAGTAGGCCCCCGTCCCAATACTTACCCCCCCCCCCCCCCGTGAATTAGAAAGTCATAACAGTGTAACATGTCGGTAACTGAAATGTTAACTTTCACATATTAAAGTGATAATGCTGAAAGTTAAAGAATGTTTTCTGCTTGAAATTAACAACAACAAAAATTAGCTCTTTCTTTTTTTCTCGTGAAAGATGCACTTCATACTCACAAATATTAGTTTCCTATTTTCTATTTCACTATCACGTGATGGAGACGTTGGCAAGAAATCACGCAGGGGTGTCAAGACCAGAACATCTCTCTTCTAAAAGCGTCCCGCTCACATCTCTCTCTCTCTCTCTCTCTCTGTGATTGCACTCCATCGTCCAACCTTCATCCCACTCTGTTCTAGACTAGTCCTTTACAACCTCCTCCGTCATCATGGCACAATAGACACCTTTCACCGACCGACTCCGATGACACGTCTGACCGCTGAGTTGATTACGGGGCTTGATTTTAAAAGAGCGGAATCTGTGAAACTCCGGCGTCTCATGTCCTGCGAGGGGGACAGGGGTGGGAAGAAAAAAAGGCAGTCAGCGCTGATTGACAGGAGCATCCTCTGCTCTAGTGTCAAATTTCAAAATGGATTCGGAGAAGTTTCCACGCATTATGAGTCCAATACAATATGATCATGGTGCAATCTGTGGTGGTGGTGGTGGTGGTGGTGGTGGGGGGGGGGACTTTAGAAAGACAGCTGGTCGCCCATTTACATGGATTTTTAAGTTTTCATCTTTATTTGGGTACATTTAGTTTATTTGGCGACCTGAGCAAACTTCCTGAATTGGATTCCTGTATTTCTCTCCACTGTTTCTGGCAGTATGGAATATGTTCATGTCTTTTTTTCATTTTTTTGTTTCATGAGTTTATGTACATGCTGGGGTTTTTTAAATTCATTTACACAGCATGTTTTTGTTTTCTGTCTTTACACGATCGGTTTTGTTGTCCATTCAAAACTAAGTGGCAGTCAACTTCCCTGGAAAAGGTTGCCTGGAAAAGTTCCTGTAACAGGGACATTTGTTAATCCGGGTTTCATGGCGTCATGCATGACCACAATCATTCCATAACCAATGACACAATGACAATGAAGCTCCCCCTTTGTACCGTGCAGACACACCTGTCACGTCGTCCTTTCAGATCCCCCCCAAAAAAACGTTTGCGTCGTTCTGGA